>NW_019729940.1:85679-153269 GCF_002891405.2 Cryptotermes secundus | reverse complement strand
AGTGCCAAGTAGAGGGTAGAAACCTTGCTGGCAGAAAGGGGCTAAAGTATTAGGTACCACTGCCAGAGGAGGGACTAACTCGCTGACAGAAAGGGACTATTAGATACCACTGCCAAGTAAAGGGTAGAAACCTCACTGGCAGAAAGGGGCTGATAGTGAGCACCAGTATCGGTAGGGGATGGAGACGGTAGAAATTAAAAGGGAGATGTACAATAGACTATCAGTCGCGGTGCATGGGGAAACCCACCCCCTCAATACTGAATCACTGAATCACTAAACAGCTTAAAGACTAGCACTTTCCATTCCCATGTCACATACACTCAACTCTCGATTATCCGGGATAATGGTGGGGATGGAAATCACGATTAATCGAAAACCCGGTTAAGACAAATTTTATTAAAAGTAGTACTGTAATACTGTACCTTCATAATACTATAGGCCTACCTGTATTTCAATTTATTCAACCTCATTTTTATGTCATCTCATGGCCTATTTAATACTTTTTTTTACATTACACTGAAGTATGAATTAGTTATTTCAATCACAGTCTTCAACAACATCCAACACTTTTTACGAATATTCACACTTAACACTTAAAAAAATTTAATATTGTCCTTTACTTTTTCACAGCATTTTCCTTTTTCTGTTGAATACTTAACACAACATGCTTCCTTTTACACCCTGACATTTTGCTAACACACTTGAAGATCGATACAAAGAAACTAACTGGGGCGGTGTATCTGTCCTTGAAACTTTCCGCAAATCCTTGCATTCTTTCACCCCTACCCTAGAACATTGTGTTAGTATAACGGGACCAAAAAATGCAGAGCTCGGTTCACACTAGTCTGAAAATAGTGTTACAACTCACCATGTGAAACAGAAGTGAATGAATATTAAACAACATATAAGCCTCAAAAAAGCCCCGGTTAAGCCGCAAACCAGTTTATCTGCCCCCGGTTAATCGAGAGTTGAGTGTACTTCTCTTCAAATTGTACAGCCTTTCAGAGTTGTAAACATACTTTTGGAACACCCAGTATAATTTAACATTAAAGGCATGAGTCACTTACCAAATCCCTCAACTATGATGAGTGTTACTATAAAGAAAGTTATTACAAATGCATGAGGTGTTATGGTTGCATTGTAAATTTAATTATCTCCAGTAAATGAGTCTGGTTGTCCTAGTTCTGTGTGGTTTAATATTCTTAAGTACCCACCATACACAGCACTCTAAAGTAAACCATAAAATGAAACAAATATCTGTGCATTTTTAACTTTGGTGGTAGATACTAGTGTCCCTTGGTCACCTTATTTTGCTTAATCCTGTTGATCACTTGATGATGATGTTACAGATAGCATCTAGTAAGGATCCTCCATTAATTCCTGACAAGCTGAGTTGGGCAGCTAAAGATTTGGCACTGCAGTGCCTGCGTATCAGCTCGGCATTGCGGCCATCTGCCAAGGAGCTGCTACACCATGTTTGCTTTGGTAACTGGCAGACAGCTGTGGTGGTCAGGTAGTGTGGTCATCAGGTGGATAAGGATTCATCTTGACAGCACACTGTATGTTGTACTGGGAGAGTTTTAAGGAAGGAAATCAGACTGTTCTCAGCTGACAGTAACATTGCTGAGGAAGTAAGCATATTCTGGTTGAATGCTTGCAGCTTAGTTGGTGGATCAGTAGGTGGTTGGCAGGTTTCCTTTTTTTAAGATCCCCTTGGTAACTAACCAGTCTTTTACCTGGTGGAACTGTTACTGACCCTTGGACTGCCATGGCCCTCCATAGAAGTGCCTGCTAGAAATGCCAAGACTGCATTGTGGTATGTGCAGTTGCAGAGAGAAACCTACAATATTTCCCTCAGAGCACCTTCACATATTTCCTCTAAAATTTATTCTTTCCTGTAGACAGTGGTATGTCACTTAATGCCATCTGTCAGCAAAAATTTTACTAATTCGTTACCAACAAACTGACCTCTTCAGATGTGATGACTTTACCGCAAGTACACCAGGCCAGTTTAGTCAGCACATAGCATGCAGAAGATTAAAGATGAAGATACCATTAAATACTGGTGGTTACTGAAACATGCCATTTCTTTTGATATTGTTGATACACCTACTATTACAGACATCACTGCATTTTAGGCTATAATTTCCTTGTTTTAAGATGTCTTTAATGTGAAACAGCATGTTCTATTAGCACTGATCATCACTTTTCAGAACGCATTGACTTACTGTGTGGCATCTGGGCTCTGTTGCCACTGCGTTTAGACTGTAAATGTCTCGATGGACTTTGTTGCCTGTGCGCTTGAAACACTGGCCATAAAGAATTAGTCCATAGTCTGTCCTAAGTTTGTGTGTGTCTTTGGTAAGTAATCAGTAATTATCATATTAAGGAAGTCTCGTTATATTATGAAACAGACAAAAGAGCATTTGCGTTATACTGCAGTATTTTTATGTTAATTTATTTTATTTATTTAACAGGTATTGGCAGGTTGATATTATTATGCAGTGGAGTGATTCCATAGCAACATTTATAGTTAACTGCTATACAAAGTTCACAAAAGGAACTGTTCTGATTAACCCCATGAAATGTTTTATAAATAATTTTATGCTGAAGTTCATTTTTAGCAAGACTGCCTCCGTGATCTAGTGGTCAGAGTTCCTGGCTACAGATCCAGCGGTCCTGGGTTCGATTCCCGGCGCTCCCAGATTTTCTGAGAAGTAGTGGGTCTGGAACGGGGTCCACTCAGGCTTGTGAGGATAATTGAGGAGCTACTTGAATGGAAAAGTAGAGGCTCCAGTCTAGAAACCCAAAATTAATGGCCGTGGGGATTCGTTGTGGTGACCACGCGACACACTCTATCCTCTTAAAGTTGGCACCAGCTTTGCCGACAAGCGGCAATCACTGTTGGTATAGTTTGATTGCAGAATAAAGCCACAGAGTTTGTTTTTGTTTGTTTGGTTCATTTTTAGCAATTGTAAAATGGTCACAGTGTTTTATAAAGTAATTTTGCAAAGAAACGCAAAATGGCAAGATTAACACCTTGTATTTATATATGGCTTTCTGTAGAATATTGATGGTCAGTTGGCATCAAGATTGAAATTAAATATTGCAATCTTAGACTTTTACTAAACTAAAATGGTATGTAAAATTATTTTACCTGCTGTTATTTTCCAAGCTTATATTTATTTTAAAATTTATTTGTTTAATTTCTGCATCATGAGTCAGGTGCATATTTTAAGTTAAAAATATGTTGATGTCACACTGTGAAGATTAAAATGGAAGTGTCATGAATGTATTTAAAATTATAGTATGATGTAATAATGGTTGGAGACTGAGTATTTGTTGTAAATGTAGTCTGTATAACATACAAGAATATGCCATTTTGTGACTGAACCAATAATGTAAATACCTATTTCATATTAATGTGAAATTGGTATTTACATTGTTGGTTCTGTTTGGAACTCCAATTGAATTGGGAGCTGTGATATTCTAAAACAGAAATTTCTCTGCATAAGATTATACTTCATCATCCTGTTGCACTGTATATTTTAAATTAGCTCTTGCACTTCTCACCGTACATGTGCAACTTTGTCAATACATCAAAATTCACACTTCGAAAGCCTTCATCTGCTCCTGTTATTTGAATACTACATGTTTTGGCCCAACTGGCTATCATCAAGTGTACCAAGTTGTAGAGGAAACTGCTGCCCCATTGTCATGCTGCTACACTTTGCATTTTAAAGGTGTAAATACATATAAAATATTTTAAAATGTGCTGTAATTATTTTGTTGTATGCATGTGTTGTGGGTCTGGTGTATTTGTAATATATTATGGTGTGCTGCCTAAAAACCAGAATATCTGAGTCAAAGCGGGTGTCTATTGTTGGGCAACGGCTCGGTATTCAGGGTTCTCTATTGTCAGGATGACAATGAAACAGGTTCACGCGACAACAAATACACTAGCTACTGGCGGAAACAACATGTGAAATGGAACCCTTGAAGAAGGTGTCTTCTAGTCTGTCTGACTGCAGAAGATGAGAGACCGGACTAGAGCAGAGATCAGAACAAAGTGAATAGAACAGAGCTGAGAACAGAAGAAACCTGCTCAGCTAAGAACCAGAAGACGACAGACTAGCCAGGTTGCATTGTGTGGGAGACGTTATTTCAGAGTGATTGTAATTGTAATTGACTTGTCCATAAATAGCTTCGCCTAATCCAGAACCCATTAACTTCTTGTTGTGTTACCAGGAGACGTGACAATATAATAATGGATTATATTACTGTTTTGTTTATAAGTGAATATTTTTTTTTTAAATGTTGCTCTAGCACTGTAATGTTACATTCTGTTGGTGTGTTTTATTTTTATATTATTTTTTTTGTGCTGTGTATAGCTGTTCTGAATGTTTCATGCAGTTGGTTCTGTTTTTATGTAGAATGTAGGATGTGTGCGCTGCTAACTGGTGTTCATTTCCTGTAATGTTCTGACTATTGGGTTGTGTCTGACAATGTTTGTATCATTCATGTTTAAGTTATTTTTACTGATTGGTATATGTGGTATTCTTTTTTTCTGTGTTCTAATAATGTCCATTGTTTGTGTTATTGTTCCATATATATGTCCCATGTTTAATATATGGTTTAAATATCCCAGATTAGTATTATTATTTCTAATTGCTTGTATATGCTCTTTGTTTCTAGCGTGGAATGCTTTGCCTGTTTGACCTATGTGTTTTAGTGGGCAGTCTAGGCACTTCATTTGGTAGATGCCACTTTTGTGTGAACAAATTTTTTTTCTCCTCTTGCTCCCACTGTGAAGCTTAGGGCTGATTTCTCAGTTTTATGATCATTTTTACAGACAGTAGGACTTCTTGGACAGGTGATCAGCTTGTCGCAAGACCTCTACCTAAACACAGAACAACAGAAACACAGAATAAACGCATACACACACCATTCATCCATACATTGTGTGGGATTTGAATCCACGATCCCAGCTTCCAAGTGAGTGAAGACAGTACCTGCCTTAGACTGCTTGGCTACCATGATGAGCCCAACAGCACATATATACAGCTTAATAATTATGGCATGATATTTTAAAAATAATTCAAAGATATTTTGTAAGTATTTTACACATTTAAAATGCAAAGTGTTGCAGTATGAGAATGGAGCAGCAGTTAACTCTACAACTTATTCACCTGATGATGGCCAATTGGGCTGAAACATGTAATGTTTGAATAATAGGAAGAGATGAATGCCTTTCAAGTGTAAATTTTAATACATCAACAAGGTTGCACAGGGATGATAAGAAGTGCAAGTGCTAAGTTAGAGAAATTTCCTGTCACATGCCAAGGTCTCTGAAGATTGTATATGCCTGTGAAGTGCAGTCCGACTTTTTTGAGATTAAATGAAAAATAATTTACTGTACAGTAATTCCCTGAGTTACATACATAAAACTTTTCTTGAAACCCCATTTGTATCTTAGTATTTGTTGGTGACAGATATTGAATTAGAGCATGCCTTGACTCACCCAAACAACAGAGAACAAAGTAAGAGAGTTGAATAGAGGCTGATTACTTAGATGTTTCTAATGCTGAAATGTGTAACTCAGAAGGCTGGCAGTGGTATTGTTCACCTTGCTCCCATCTGTTGAAAGTTACAGGGTGAAGTAAGCTACATGCCTCCCATCTTATGTTGTTGCCTTATGCCACTATACTTAAATGTGTGTTTAGAGTAATGACAGTCTTACCAATCAGTGCATGGAATATGGTATACCAGGTGTGATGATAACAGGTAGTACTGCTCAAAGCAGATGTAATTTCCAATCTGACATTCTGTGTAACATCCACAGTTGAGATTTTCGTATGAAGGTTTGGTGTTCTTTGTTTTGAATATTATTTTTATAGCTGCATAGGTTGTACAGCATGGAGTAGTATGGTGATTATGAATAATGAATTGAAAAGTAGAAATGAAGCAATTGTGGCTTATTTTAAGGGAATATCCAATATATGCGGCACATGCATGTTCACCCATATGTGTGCACTTGAATGCATTTTTATGTACTCTCATACTCAGCAATGTCATGTGACTGTTTGTGTAGGTCTGGGTTTTAACAGATAATTTCATGTCAGAATATTGTCACGCAAAATTGATGTTATTTTTTACGTACAGTTATGCCTAAAATGTTTAGTCTTTCACCTGCTGAAATTAGTTAAATGATCTTGTGTTCTGTTACAGGTGAGTTTTCATGTATTTAATAAATCAGGTAAGAGAGAAAGAAGTACTTAACAAAGACCCACACATGAATATATATGAATGAAATGTTTTATAATTTTTCAGATACAAATACCACACATGCATATTTTAGCATACCTATTCCATGTTACCAAATTCATGTTATCTGGGGAACCATTTATCATGGCAGGCTTTTGTGATTTTCCTTAGTGTCTCTTGGAATATGATGGGGTACTGCTTTAAGATAGGTCAACCCCTTTGCAGGTTTATCATTCATATTCATCCTTCCAATTTGGTATTATGTAACCTGTCCTGGCATTCAAATTACACGTATTTGGTAGATTTTCTTCTAGAAATAAAGTGAAACATACATGACCCATTATATGAATCCTGCAGTATAAATATCTGATATCCTGAGAGAGATCATTTTTATAACCCATAAATTTGCTTTGAAGGAATCTGCAATAGCTTTATATGAGAAAACGGTAGGTTTCTTTGTATTGATATAATACACAAAAGATGTCCAAGGAAGAAGGACCCGTTTCAAAATGAGATATGTCTAGTTTGTTATTGAAGTGTTACTTAAATGGCTGTAATTTTCTGAAATTAACTTGTTTGTAAGACTGTGGATTCCTCTATCAACATTAACATGAAACATACAGTTTATGTTGAGTTGTAAGATTACACTATTCTGTGCCTATTAGATATGAGTGAGTGTCAAATTTGACTTAAGGTCTTTAGGTCCAAAGGTACATTCCAAGATGTTGGAAATATCTTCAAATAACTCAGTTTCCTTCATGAGAGAGAACAGAAGACTGAAATGTCACTCTTGTCTTAACAATAAATTGTATTCTTTACTAGGTATGTGTGGATCTCAAATTTTCAAAATTGAACCAAGAAAAGGATTCTCATTCTTGATTCGAACAACCATTTTTCAGTCCCAGAGGTTGAGAATTTTCTGAAAACTGCTGTTGTTTTGCATTTCAGGGTCTGATGTGAGAAGGGATTGATATATTTGGCTGAAAGGAAGACAAGTCTTTATTATTTTTATAAAATAAGTTAATTTCCTTTGAGGCGTTGTGTATAACTTAAATCATAACAGAAATGGTAGACTTAAAGACAAGTTTGGAAATTTGTAGGGTACATTGGCATTAAAGTTGCATTATACTGGTAACTTATGATGAGAGGAATTAAAGGAAGCAACTGATACATAAATAGAGACCTTGGTGTTTCACAGTGGAAGTTCAGACCCCCTCATTAGATATTGTAGGGTCACATGGCCTAGGCTGTGCACAATAATTAAGACTCAATTATGAACATGAATAAGGAAGTGGGAATTTTGCAGATTTCATTTCTCTGCACGAGTATATTTTATGACGTGTAAATCTATAAATATTTGTTTTTCACACATTAGGTTGTTTGTCGTCTTCCTAATAGCATCATAGGATGTTGAAGATATTTGGCTGGATTGTTAGATTCAGATCCGTATTTTTTCACATTATTGGAGGAAATCAGACAGCCCGGTCTGGGAAATATGTGGGTTGATGTTAAAAGGGGGTTTTAAAGTTACATATAGTTAGAAGGTAAAGTCCTAAAGAAAGATGGAATTTATGTCAGTTATATGCATTTATACTTTATTTGTGTTTTAAAACCTATTCCTGTACCCATAAAATCAAAATACTGAAGTCTTAGAAATGCTACTGCATGGAAAGCGTTCATAATTTGAAATGTTTTGAAGTCAGTTTCAGTTATGTTGGTGGTTGAACTGTGTCAGATTTTTATTACAGTATCTTAAAAAAGTCCATTGTAAGGAGATTTCAGGAAATTTTAAAAATTTCCCACTACAGTTAATGCTTATTGTCGGTATTTATGACACTTCAAATCAAGTAATCAAGTGTGGCTGTAGTTGACCAGCTCCTGTGCTTTTCAGCACAAATCTTGAACTGTTAGATTAGTATGGCAAAACACTCTGTTATAGCCCTTACTCATGACACTGTTCATAAAAAGTACAGGAATGTTGTACTAAGATTTAAGTGACCTTTATATAAAGAAGTAAAATATCAAGGCTATTCTTGTAGGCCTAACATATTCAGAAAACTTGTTTTCATTTTGAATATTGTTGGTGGTTTTATCATGTTGCTGAGTTGAAAGTGCTTTTATAATGAATGCATTCCAGATTGGGATGTTGGAATTTGGAGATTGTTAAGAATGTCTTTTTAATAATGAAGTTATGAACAGGATGACTATTTAATATAAATACATTGATTCATTTTACTTTACAAGCAGAACAAATTTGAATTTATTGAAGTAACACATTCCTGACTGGTTATTAGCAGTCATGTCATTGTTTATTGTACCTGACAAAGCCAAGGATGGAAAATTTCTTCCAGACCAGGAATTTTTTCCATTATAAATTGCATGACAGTCATGCTAGTTATAACATGAGGGACCAGTGAGTTACAGTTGTTTAGTTAAAAGCCAGATAAGTACTGTAACTTGTAGACAATTCATATTTTTATGATAGTTTTATAATACAGTACATGTGTATACAATTTATAAAATTGGAATAAAATACATTGTATATGAATGTATTCTTATCTCCTGTTGAGACCTGTTATTAACCCCATATGACACTTCTCCATGATCTCCTCTTGCTGTACTGAAATTTTTTTATGTTGTGGGATCTGAATATTCCTGTGTATATGTGGTGACAGTATGCAGAAGTTCATACAAATGTGCAGTAATTGGTAGAATACCACCAGTCTTTAGCCTTTGTTTGTAGCTTTATGGTATCCCTAAGTTTGCTCTGTCAAAATGTATGAAACAACTTGAGAAACACTGAATTTATATTCATGAAATTTGATACTGGGTAGTTTTACTCAAATTTGTTCACCATTTCTACTTTTGGTTAAAATCGGACAAAAGTAATTAAACCCTTAAGTGAACACATACAAGTGCGCTTGTACATAACTCGAGTATATAACTTGCTAAATATTTGTCAGAGTGACAAATGTTTTGAACTTGAGTTGTAGAGAAGAATGAAGCACATTTATGTCCAATATAATTTCTCCATAAGTCTTCTGGATCATTAATCAAAAGGAATACACAACTTGGTTGATCAGTGCACACAAAGATTACTGAAGTCTCATACTCTCAATAATAATTGTAGGAAGCTTCCTCACATATAAATTTGTAGGCCTATATATATTAAAATAATTTGTCGTGTGTCTGTGTGACTATAGATGGGGTTTTATTGGTGAATGGATTTATTCACCACTTATACACGGGACCTGTAAGCACAAGTAATTACAGCACCACGNCCTCACATATAAATTTGTAGGCCTATATATATTAAAATAATTTGTCATGTGTCTGTGTGACTTCACCACTTATACATGGGACCTGTAAGCACAAGTAATTACAGCACCACCGTTAATCTGCAGAATTTACAAATCATATCACTTGCTAAACGTTTTCCAGCCTGCTATGTCTTCACCAGCTTTTCACTGGCAGCAACTTCTAACAGTGTAGATTCTTGAGCTTCACGCACTCAGTTTATATTTTCACGGCCTCCCATGCAGAACTCAGCTGAAATCTCAACTGACTGAACACACTGTGCTACTTATATCAGCACGGATACACAGAACACGCTTTTCTGTTTTTGTGTTCGTGTCCGTTGCCCAGAAACGGCCGCTGTGTGGACCACAGAAGACCGTTCTTCCATTGTTACAGGCGTTACCTAGCAACTGCAGCTGTTTACAGAGCCACCGTTTAGCAACGGGTCTGTACGCCACATTGCGTCCTCCTCCAGGCTTCGTACCACCGTTTCTTTGCCGAGAGCTATGCTTGTGACATCTATACTCCGTGGCCCCCCTCCGGCTCGGTTTGCACGGTGTTTACTCCTACTGCACCCTCCTCATGCTCGGAATTTAAACCGGGACACCTACTGTCTTGGCTGAATTTTTTCGTGGCTATGTCGCCTCCAAGCAAATGCCAGGACAGTACCTTCAGTTAGGCTATTACCGCTTTGTTCCAAGCCTTTTCAGTTCATTATCCACATGTCATATTTCTGTCGACGTCATAATGATCTGACTTACTGTAGTTTATCCCGAGGCAACGGTTACGCATGCAAGTGGGGAAGAGAAGGAGAGAAACTGGGCAACCAGTTAGTTGAGTTCTGTAAAGGAGGCTGAGAAGAGATGGCACTATAGCTGAGTTGACAGTTGACAAAGAGTTCTGCATGGGCAGCTCTGACAAGAGGACCTGAGTGCGTAAAGCTGAATCTCCACTGGTAGAAGCTGTTGCCAGGGAACGGCTGGTGAAGACAGCAAGCTGGAAAAGGTTTAGCAGGTGCTGTGGTGATTTGTAAACTGTGGAGATTAGCAATAGCGCTGTAGTTATTTGCGGTTCATAGTCGTTTGTATAAGTGGTTAATAAACCCATTCACCAATCCATACCCCATCTATATTCATACCCGTAAATCGTGAGAGTATGATACAAATCCAAAAGAGGGTCATGCGTGCAGAAAGTTGCAGCGCGTCCTCCCCTCGGTGGCGTCATGGTGATCGAGGAAAAGACACATGCTATCTATTTCTTGGGTGTACGAATATCGGCTGAGCCTACTTGTGCATTGAACGAACACGTTATCCTATTGGAAACAACAAAATATTATGGTATATATTTTAGTAGAAGGATTATATTGAGAATACCCAGACGACCGAAGCGAATGCGAGCATAAAAATTCTTTAGTCTATTTGCTTTTAAGAATGAACTATTAACTAGCTCACATTAAACTAGCCAACAACAAAGCACCCACAATAAAGAATATGTGCAAAGCTTGGGAGTTCGCGTCGATAATTATCATTTGGTGTTTCAACGCCTACGAGCATGCTGTTGAAGTGCTTTTAAAACCATTACTACGAGACATGGTTCTCACAATTCACAACCTTCCAAGGCACCAACTGTTCTGCGATGTGCCCTTGTATTTCAAAATTACGTAGGCTATGATTTTATCGTAGAATTACGCAGACAGCAAGGAAGAATAACGCAAAATGACGAAAGTGCATGCATTGCTAACACATGACGAGTCGAATGCGGGCACAGAAAACGTAAGAGACTCCAGCATGACGGGGCTAAACTTCAGATTGTTAAAATGACTACGTTGCTGCTGTAGGTCTAGCTAAATACAAAGCATGTACTGGCAAATGTCTCATGTAAAATAGTACATACTATGCAAATATGCTTAATGTGCATAATTAATTCTTTAAATAGTTTGATAATATTGAGAGAACGGCTACACCTTGTTTGTAAAACAACATTGAGCGTGGTTAGCTCTTGAATGAGTGACCACTTGAGAACACGACGTACTATTGGCACGTAAATTCTGGTGCCGATATAGCGACGGCCTTCAGGTTGAATGGTCAGGGTTGATTTTTGGTAGGGACAAGAGACTTCTTTTTTTCTGCGCAGTGTCCAGACCGGCTCTGGGACCAAGCCAGCTTCCTGTACAGTGGGTACCAGGGGTTGTCTGCCCAATGGTAAAGCGGTCAGGGCTCGAAGCTGATCACTGACCTCCACCTTGTGCCAAGGTCAAGAATGGTGGAGCCATACTTCCACCCCCCACTACGTCTTCATGGCTTGGTGCTTAATTCATTAAGCCCAGGAGCAACATAACGGTTTATAGTAAAATCATCTTATGAGTTGTATTATAACTTGACAGTGGCTCGACAGAAAGGGACTACACCCAGCCATGATGACTAATGAATGGACTGCAAACGGGATTGATGCGTGCGTTTTACTGACTGCCCATCAGCCGTAAAGTGACTTGGACGACTTCGACCACTTTGACGTAGGCAAAATAAGAGGTAATCTTTGACATCAGCGCCGATATGAGTGAGCAGAAATGCTGTGAAATGAAGTCGCGGTGGTTTAGCGTCTCCGATGCCCGCAACCCGCAGTACGGTACAATCCATGGCTTGACATCAGGGATACGTATCAGTCAAGGATGCGTAGTGTATTCATAATGTATATTTATCTGTGTGTTGCACTGGAACAGTTTTTAGGTTACGTCAGTTATCTGTTGTCAACAGTCATTTTGGTTTAGTGTCATATTAATTACCTTAATTACGGAAGACGTTGTGAACTTTTATTAGCAATGGCAGAGAAGGTGCAGCAGACTTCACAGCAGCCCATTGTGAAGATAGGACACTACACTTTGGGGCAGACGTTAGGTGTAGGTACATTTGGAAAAGTAAAGAGTAAGTGAAAATAGACCCTCTCCGAACGTTTGTAATTGTGTATCATATATAGGCCTAGCATAAGGATATCACATAGGAGTAAGATTGATTCCATAATGAGCCATGAGGAAATGAGCAGATTAAATGATATGCTGGTGGCGCCAAACATTGTCGTGAGGGCGCAAAGAATTTTCTTCTGTTATATTATTACTATAGCATGAGCCATCAGAGGTTGTTAAGCCTTCTTGGTTTCCTGACGGGGGGTTGGGATGTTGTTCTGCATGTTTGTGAGCTGTTCGAATGGCTGTATGAGCTACCATGAGTGGTTCTCATAATACGTGTAATTAACATCAGATGACTTGAGTTTATATGAATTCATGCAGGAAAGTAGTTCTCTGTTGGAGTTCACTTGCCTGAAAGCCGACACTATCACAAAATAAATTCATTGAGCCGAAGTTCTGGTTCAGCCTTATGAAAAACAAGAATTTTGCATTTCTTCAGTTGTGAATGCTTTATTTAAACAAAAACAAGCAAAAGTTTTTACCACTTATATTGTATAGGATATAAGTGATAAAAAAACAGCAAAACAAAACGATTGGTAAAATTGTTTTGTGTGTTTATAATGTGAAGAATTTTGGAAAGAGACAGAATGAGAATGAACTGTTAAACAATTTCATATATCATTTATATGCAAGAAGATTTCTTTATACAGTTAATCATTTTGTTGGTTGCTGACAGGGTGTACAGTGCTGGGCATGGATAGCCAGAAGGCAATTTGATGATGCTGTATCAACTACAGTAGTTATTCCACTTTTAATAATATGACAGTATGATTGTATTCAGTACACTTGAAAGAACTGGGGGAGAAATATTTATGGCCTATTTCAAAATATCCCAGAATTTGCCATGAATGAGTGAGGAAAGTCACAAAGTACCTCTGGATAGTTGGTGTGCTGCCAAAATTTTGACTAGGCACCTCCCAAATAGAAGTTAGAAATGTTACCAGTTGAGCCAGTTTCTTAGCTGATGGTGTTTAGAACTAAAATTGAGATCTCTGACCTCGGATCATTTTGGCTGAATAGCTTAAGCCTTTTTAAGAGAGGAAGTACACCTCACCCAAGCCACTCTAACCCTCTAGGCTGTCACTGAACTCAAATTTTAAAATTAATCAAGTTGTTTCATTTCTTATATTAGAGCAGGCAGGCACAGTAATAAGACAGACATAGTCAAGATATATGTAATTTTTCAGTTCCTAAGTGAATGTCTGTGTGGAATGTTAAAATAGGTCATAACTGCTTCCAGTATTCCTTCTGTGAATTCCGAATGTTACTGTGTCTCATCTCAGACTACGTAACATAATCTTTTGATAAAGTGTTGTAAAGTGAATGCATGCAGAATCACTAAACATTGCAGCTTGGCTCATGCTCCCCACTTCAGTTGGTTTTGATGATATACCACATTATACTTACTTATGGAGCTGAGCCCTTCTTGAGGAGAAGCGAAATCTGCAGCTACTCAAGAATTTCCCAGCATTTCATGAACCCGAAAGTTCATTACCGTGATCACAAGAGCCCTCCACTGGTCCCTATCCTGAGCCAGATCAATCCAATCCATACCATCCCATCCTATCTCTAAGGTCCAGTTTCTTTATTAGTCTGTCACAACACAACAGGATGCACGAAATGAAAATCTCTATGATCCATTTTAATATTGTACACCCACCTATGCCTTGGTCTTCCAGAGGATCTGTCCATGTCCGAGGCTTTGTTTTCATTTTCATAACAAAGTAATTTTTTATGGTGAGGAGTTGTTAGCCGCATGCCCAACCCCCAAGCTGGAGGACCACCCCTTGTCGACTGTATGCTACTGCTTATTCAATATATTCGCAGCTTCTCTCCATACCTGGAGGTCATCTCCATCTGCAACCTAAGGACGCTCCATTCCATGGTGACAGGGGACTCACCTAACATGGATACCACATTGTAGCAAATTTAATTAAGAACAAAATAAATCAGTTGTTGCTGTGTTAAAATTTGGAAGTGTGAACTAGTTTGTTTATAAACAACTAATTTAATGAACTGAGTTTTAATTACAAGGGTAAAGTAATTAGAATGTGAAGGTGATCACTCACCTGTTTTGGTGCCAAGGTCTAGAATGCCTGGAGTTAACTCATATCGTGTGTATGCCTTTCAGGCAAGGTCCTTGTCAACAGGTTACCTATTACCTATTATGTTTATCTTCACAGTTGGTGAACATCAGCTTACAAAGCATAAAGTGGCTGTGAAGATTCTAAATAGGCAGAAAATCAAGAGCCTTGATGTCGTTGGAAAAATACGTCGGGAGATCCAAAATCTGAAACTCTTCCGGCATCCACACATAATAAAACTGTGAGTTTGATGTGTGAATTATTTGAAAAATGTTAATTAATTCTTTATATAACCTATATTCCCATTCTTCATATTTTACATAGTTACATAAGTTATCTGAATCTAGATGTGCTGAAATAACTCAAAGTGTGGTGGTCAGGTGAAGACCAGTTCTTAGAACCCTGTGTGTTGAAAGTTTGGCTTATTCAGCCACAAAGATGGAGGCAATATGTTCCTCAGAAACTTTAGTTTGCTTTCAGCAGACTACATGGCATTATATCCTAGAAGATATTACTTTTCATAAGCACTGCTGTGAGAACCTCAAGTCCTACATCAGTTTTTAATGTCAGTCTAGGAAACCGAAATTAATGGCCGTGAGGTTTCGTTGCGCTGACCACGCGACACCCTCTATCCATAAAAGTTGGCACTAAACTTCGCCAATAAGCGGTGGTTGCTCGGTCGGTATAGTCCGTTTGCAGACTAATATCACAGAGTTTGTTTTTTTTGTTTTGATTTACATGTCTGGTGCAAGAGTTTGTCTTGTCCTTTATCCTGATCGTCTGTCCCTGCCATGACAGTGCAGGTAATTTAGTTCTACCTACAGCTGGCAAAGTACACCGTTCTGTATTGTGCTGATGTTATGTGTGTTGCTCTGCAGTTATCAGGTGATCAGTACCCCAACTGATATATTTATGATTATGGAGTATGTGTCTGGAGGAGAGCTGTTCGACTACATTGTTAAACATGGGAAGGTAAGCATTCATAAAAGAAGGTAGTAGTAATTGCATTACTAAATTACCAGGTTGTAAAGTGAATGTTGGAAGGAAATCCTATGGTTGAGTATGTGACTTCTCAAGGCTTTGGTATACAACTTATGCATGCTGTGTTCTGTTCTCAGTATAGATGATGTTTATGTACTACATTTTGGTGCAATAAGCAGGGCAGGGGATATATAATTATGTATTTTAATATTATATAGCCTGTATCTTTATCATTACAGTAGGTCAGTGACACAAAGGAGCCGTGAAAACTGCATATATTGTATATGAACATAAAAGAGTGGTGGTTTATTTGCTGTCACCATGCATCAGTGTTTGTATCAGCGTTTCTTTGTGTATATGTATATTTGGTATTTATTTTGCTTCTCCTAAGTCATTGGCTCATTAATAAGAAGTTTCTAATCATGTAGATCATTTTTAAAACCTCAACTCTTGTAGTTATACTTTGGTTTTCTAGTCTTGCCTTACATTTTGAAATGTCATAGTTGGTCTTCTTGCACTTGGGTGATACATGAGAAAAAAACATATTTTTTTTTCTAAGAAGTATGTGGATAGATGGACAGCCAGACATATCATTACCATTATACATGAATTGTATGCATTTCATTGAAAGAAGACACAACAAAAATGAGGTTATATATGATGTAAAGCATTTTGTAAACTATAGCTAGGACTGTTTTTGAAATTGTTGATGATTACAAATATAACCTTTTCAATAACTTTTGAAAAGGATGTAAGTAACGATATAGGTCTATAATTCATCGTATTCATTTTATCGCCATTTTTAAATAATGGTATTATTTCAGAGTATTTCAAACGAGTGGGGAAAACACTCGTTGAAAGTACTCTGTTACAGATATAAGTTAAAGGAGAAATAATACAGGTGTGCTATTTTTTAGAATATTGACCAAAATTTCATCATACCCATTAGAATTTTTGTGTTTTAATGACTTAATTATGTTTTCAATTTCTTTAGTCTATCTAGGTTTAAGTTTAATTTCAGGGAAGGGAGTCAGAAATGCATGAGATAAATAGCTCCAATGTTTATCAATATCAAACTCTATAAAATGATCACTCATAGCATTTTTGCTGTTAATTTTATCTACTATAGTCAGAAAATAGTTATTTAAAGAATCAGCAATTAATTGGTGACTATCATTTAGCTTCCCTTCAACATTTAAGAACTGTACTTCACTATTATTGATTCTCTTACCAGTAACTGTTTTAATAATATTCCATGTGGTTTTCATTTTATTGTTAGAATTCAAAATTAATCCATTATAATAATGATTTTTGGCTGCCCTAATGACATTAGACAGAATTTTAGAGTAAGTATTAAAATAGTATTTAAGGTTTGGATCATTACTGGTCTTCATGGACAAATAGAGCTCTCTTTTACGTTTACATGAGGTCTTTATGCCCTTTGTCCAAAGGTTATATTTCATATTATTCATAATTCATTTTTTAGGGAAGCTAAAATTAATTATTTTTAAATAAGTATTAAGAAATGAGTTGAAAATTGAATCAATATTCTGATCAACAAATACACTATCCCAAGTTTCATAACTTAATTGAGTCAAGTTCTCGTTTCTAGAAGCTTTACTGAATTTCCTCACAAAATGCCTACAGCTATTTCGGTTCTGTAAAACAATGTTATTCATATATAAGATCTGAGCATCATGGTCAGACAGTCCATTAACATGAGGACATATAGTATAATTTCCATGTCTGTGAAGATCAATAAAAATATTATCAATAGTAGAGCCTGAGTTGGTTTGGATCCTAGTAGGAAAATCTACATGGGGCAATCCAAAAGTTTCCGAAATTTGAATTTTGCATGCGAATGGTTATGAGTACATCGAAATACCACTAGGTGTCTCCTCACACATCCTTCTTGAATCAGTGTGGCAAGCGGTGTCGAGTTGAGTGGTTGGGTTTGTTGTTGGTAAATGTATTTCCATTGTTGTGTTTCTGTGAGTTTGTGGTTTTGTGATGGCTGACCTGAGAGAGCAGTGCGTCTGTATAAAGTTTTGTTTCAAACTTGGGAAAACCGCTGCAGAAACACACAAAATGTTGAAGCAAGCTTTTGCTGAGAACAGTTTAGGCCAGACACAAACTTGCAACTGGTATAAGCCTTTTAAAATGGCTGAACATTGACTGATGATGACGATCGTTCGGGACGGCTGTCAACGGGCAAAACACCAGAAAATATCGTGAAAGTTATGGATATGATTTGCAAGATCGTAGACTGACCATCCAGGACCTCTGTAACACCTTGGAACTAAGTTATGGTACATGTCAATGAATTTTGTCAGAGGAACTGAACATGAGGAGGATTGCGGCGAAGTTTGTGCCACAACTGCTGCAAAATGAACAGAAGCAGCATCGCTTGGAAGTCTGCAGGGAACTTCAGCAACAGCTTCAAGAGGATCCAAACTTTCTTTTAAAGGTTGTCACTGGTGACGAAAGTTGGGTTTATGGCTACGACCATCTAAGCAAGCAGCAGTCATCGCAATGGAGGAGCCCTTCTTCACCTCGGCCAAAAAAAAGTTCGACAAGTCAAGAGCAACATTAAGTCCATGTTCTGTTTTTTGATATTGACAGGATTGTTCATAAGGAGTTCGTCCCTCCTGGTCAGACAGTCAGTAGAGTTCTGTCACGATGTTCTAAGGCGTTTGAGGGAGAACATGAGGAGAAAACGTCCAGAGAAGTGGTGCACGAACGACTGGGTACTCCACCATGACAACGCATGACCCATATGGCTTACATTATGCAGGAATTTTTGTCTAAAAACAAGATGGCAGTTGTTCCCCACCCACTGTACTCGCCAGACTTAGCTCCATGCGACTTCTTTCTCTTCCCCAAGATGAAAATAAAGTTGAAGGGGCGAAGACTTGATACAGTTGAGGAAATTCAAGCGGAAACGCAGATGGTACTAAACACCCTAACAAAGAAAGACTTCCAGGATGCATTTGAAAAGTGGCAGAAACGCTGGGATCGGTGTATGCGCTCCCAAGGGGACTACTTTGAAGGTGATGGTACAGACTAAGATCTAGGTAAGATGTAATAGTTTTTATTAATATATTTCGGAAACTTTTGGATTGCACCATGAACTATACTAGAAAGGTTAAAAGAAGATAATAGAACATCCAGTTGTTTCTTGTTATTACTATCAATTAAGTAATTAATATTGATATCACTACATATTATCAATTCTAACTTAGTATCATGCAAGAAATTTAAAATGGTGTCTAATGCCATCAGAAAATAAGCAGAGTTACTGGATGGTGCTCTGTAAATAGATAGAACACAAATATTACCATGCAGAAAAGGAAGTTTCACTGCACAAACTTCAAGGTCTTTATCTTTACAAAAGGCACTTAAATTGACGGGTTATTTACACGAACCCTATGGTTTATGTATTTTAATTTTTAACAAAGTTTTAAAACTTTAAAACAATTTTAATTTTTTTTGTAACCAGAAAGGCTGCTGTGAGTGATAGATGGAACATTGTGTACTTGGACATTATATGTGTATTTGATATGACAACTGTTGTGATAGTGGTTTCTAATGATCCAAATGGATCGAAACATGTAAGGCTAGTAGTGAATCATCAAGTGAGAAAACTGAAATAGTCACATTGGACAGACTTGTCTTTTATAATTGTAAAAATTTTAGTTTATTCCTGTACAAATATGCATGATCCACCTGATTTAAAATTTATCCTACAAAAAGCAACACTGAATTTATAATGTTCTATATAAGTACAGCCCAGATCATTATAATTTAAGTGGTGTTCAGTTAGACATCACACATGCGGCAGCTCAGGATGTAGGGAGCTAATTAATTCATTGCTTTTACCTTGTAAGCCCCGATATTTTGGTGATATAAATTAAGAGAATTATCACCAGAAGAATGAAATTTATATCTCTTACTGTCATAGCTCAGAGAATTTAATTTTGAATGATTATGATCAAAATTAGCACTGCGTCTATGAGTATTGTTAAAATTACCTAAACCATTACTCGTAACAAATTATAAATTACTCCGTCCAAGGTGACCTGTAAGTTTTTTACTACATAAAAACTTAACACCCTTACATGTTTCGGTCTCTGTGGACCATCTTCAGAGGGCAAACATCACTACAAATAGGAAACCACTATCACATAATTTGTTTACACGCAAAGTACGTACACTTATATGTTACAACACACATTACACAGAATAGAACATTTCACAAACACAGCAGTTTCCTGGGAATGTAAGTTTTAAAAAAATGTATAAAATTGGACGGAGTGATTTATAATTTGTAATTGTTATTGTGACGGACCAGAATGAAACAAATTAAACTCATTACTTGTAAGATCACTAACTGACCCAGGAGACTGAGTCACCATAAAAACTCCCTATTTCTTGTTACCGGTGTTCATCTTATTGTATTAGACGATCTATTAGCTACAGAATTAATTGAATTTAAAACAGAACTATGAGAAGAATGGTCCAAATTTAAAATTGCTTGACTTGAGACTTCCACACAGCTTTCCATTTCATCAGTAGAAGAATGGTCCAAGTTTAAAATTGTTTGACTAGAGACTTCCACACAATTTTCCATTTCATCAAAAGAAGAGTGGTCCAAGTTTAAAGTTGTTTGACTTCCACACAACTTTCCACTTCATCAGGAGAAGAATTTCCCTCAAAGTCTTGATTGGAAAGATCATTTTTCCAGCCCAGACAAATTGGGGTTGAGGCCACCTTAAACAGTCTATCACAAATATGACACACAAGCTGCTTCACAATTGCATCTTTTCCTAACCCATTTAAATGAAATCCATGTTTAGTAAAAAGATCCTTATTGAGATCAACATCAAATAGGGTACAATGCTCATATAATTTTATACATTTTGCTAGTTTTCTATTGAACCTGGTTACTTCCTTATTGACACATTAGGATTTAGTCAAATCATGCCTATGGGGGGGCATTTAAGAGAATGATATTAGTGTGACTACATGCTTTAACAAAATTTAGAATATGAGTCAAACCAATCTCAGAATTATTCTTATACACATCATTGGAGCCACCCCAAAAACCAATATGTCACTCTTTGATAGATTCATAACCTCATTATTAATAGATTTTGTTAAATTATCAGCGTCCGAGCCCGGTGTTACCAGTCCACAAACTTCAAACTTGTCACTTATCATGTTCTTGACTCTCATTGCACATCCTCTTGCATGACTGTCTCCAATTGGTAATAACTTACGCTTCCTTTTCAAAGGCAATAATTTGTTACCGGCTTTCCTGTGTAAGGCACAATCACTGATATGCAGTTCATCACTCTCTGAAAACTCACTTCCATCATTAGAGCAAGTATTAGTCGCACCATTAATGATAGTAGGGATTTTATGAATTGTTTCATCTTCGGCGTATGTTGATTTAACGGGTCTAAATGCAGAAAACTGCAGATCAGCTTTCGTTCAATAAACAGCCCCTAAATAGTCACTTATAATTCTTACAGATCCCCTCGAATGGGGATCCTTAATGTCCTTAAACGTAACTTTCCGTTCTACAGTAGTCTCACTTTGCCAGCTTCCTAGATTCTGTATCTGATTTTTCCAGTTATTTTGGGAGGAGTCACTTTTATTTTCGTTCTTTTTGCTGAGTCCACTTTTTAAGCTGCTCATAACCTCTAAAATATCACTGAATATCTCCTCCCTTAGTATTCTAATGATTTTGGTAGCCGATTCCAATTCAAGAATAGCACATTTTAATTCCTGTTTTAAACTTGCACCACACAAGCATTCATCTCCCAGATTAGCCATTCCTATTCCAGGAGTTCAATGTAGAAGCTTGATGATGTTAAGTTGTTCTAAGGTTGTTGGCATATTTGTATCTTTGGTATGAAAAATTTGTTTGCAGTGCTTTTTATTATATCTAGTTGTGATAATTGACTGCACACATAATTGTCTTAAGTAGGTTAGATTTTATCTAAGCACTATTACTCACTGCGGGCTTGAGGACTAATATACACAAAAATTCAAGCTAGGTATAAGTTAGGTTTCAAATGTAAAATCACTCACTTTATATTCATAAAAGTATGTATTACATATTTAAGGCAGTGTTTTATATGTAAGGTTTTATACACATTTTCATGAATTAATGTTATAATGATCTTTGATATTAATAAATACCTTCGTGCAATACAGAGAAACTCATTGTAACAGAATTGGATTATATAATGAAATACATATAAAGGCGAGACTTGTGACTCTGCTTCAACCTAGGCATGTGGCTGAAGTTGTAAGTGGTATTGAAGAGAAAGTGTTTTGTGAGAATGTACTTGACCAGCTGTGAAGTTAAAATTATTTTTATATGCTTTCATTAGGGTGTGGTTTTAAATGACAGCTTTCATTTTTTTTTACTGCAGTTTGTAGGCACATACTAATAAGAGGCATGCTTCAGAAGTTGAAATTCAGATCAATCTCATCATATGTTGGCAGTCAGACCACGCATAACAAAGTTGGGTACTAATGATGTTGGTGGTGAAAGAATATTGTTCTCATTTGCTTGGAAGAGGAAGACAGTGTATAAGTGAGTTTTATTTCAATTTCAGTTGAAGGAGTATGAAGCGCGTAGATTTTTCCAGCAGATTATTTCTGGTGTAGATTATTGTCACCGGCACATGATAGTACATCGTGACTTGAAGCCAGAAAATTTGCTTCTTGACCACAATCTGCATGTGAAGATAGCAGATTTTGGTATGAATTTTAAATTTATAATATTTTAGCTTTTTTAACCATTGGATGCACTTATCATATTGTCCTAAATTTTGATTTGTGTGGTATAAAGCTGGTGCTTATTTTCGGCTAGTACGCATACCAGCAAGGAATTGTGCTTGCCAGCAACTTTTGAAAAATTGTACACCTGCTTGCACATTGTATATTTTGATTCTGAGGCTAAAACTGAACATGAGAGTACTGGCAAACATGTTTTTTGTGAGGGGGGATAGGGGAGAGCAGATATAGCTCTTTGTTTATTAATTTTATTTTGTAGTGAAAATTTTGGGATGAAATATTTTATTTTACTTTTGTTTTGCACAATTTTTCTCTCCTTACCTTACTGTTATTTGTGTTTTTAATCAGCTATAAACATAAGCAAATTGCAGTGTGTGTCCTAATGCATGCACATGTAGGCATATTATTGACATTTAAGGGCTCCTTACTGTCACCATCTTCAAGACAAAGAGACTACACAGTGGCTTGTGCTGATATTTGGGTCAGTGGGAGCTGCATCATGTGATTTATCAAATGATAGCCAGTATAAAGTGAACAGAAAAATTGACCTTTGAAGGACTGATCTCTTTCTGGAGGGAGGATTTGTGGAACACTGGAAATGCTGCATGGACGGAGCAGACTGAGGTGGAAACAAGAATAGGAAATTGAGAGAAGAGAAAGAGAAGAAAGGGAAAGTGGTTTGGTTTCTCCTTATTCTTAGTCCCATAAAAGACTAAATCAGCTTAGAAGAAGGAGATTGAAGTAGAAACTGTATTTTGAGAAAAATTTAAGAATTGCTCTTTGCCTCTAAATACAGACTCTTAGTGAAGATGTGTAATTACACATTACAGTTCAGCAGAATATCTTCGTATTTAGTCAGAATAATTGACGCTCCATTTCATTTTTATAGTAGTCCTGGAATTTAGAGGCCACAATTTTTAGCTATGTAGGAAATGACTACATGTACATTCACTCCCTGATCTACAGAAAGGAGATTAAGAGGAAGGGGGAGAAAATGAATGCCTAAATCAAATACTTCAAGAAAGTCTTGTCCACAAGGGGTGCATTTGTTCTCAAACCTCAGATCAGTGTGTGCACTTACAATACCAAGAAGTATGATACTGTGATTATATCATTGCAGCAGGTTGCATTTTTCTTTCTCATAAACTTTGTGCACAGAAATAATTATGACAAAAAGATATCTCATTAGAAATGTACATCTCAGGTATCTTAGAGTTTATAAAAAGTAATCTTCAGAATCATTTCTTTGCCTGACTGTTTACTCTTCTTTTGTCTGAATGGATCAGCAGAATTTATTCTTGCCTTTTCTGTTATTTAACCCATTCAGAACTAACCCAAAGTATGCTCATGTCTATGTAGCATGTCCACTTGGTCAACCCTTAATATGCCCATTTCGTGTTGGTTTTGTTTTGTCCACACATTGGTGCTGAATACGCTAGTGTTATATGTTGTATGAACAACTGAATTTTTGTACTTGTTCGAAGGATGCAAGTTGAAAAGGTAGAAAGCATTTTTCCCTGCCAGATCAGTAGAATAACAAGAACAGGAAGTTCTGATAAGAACTGAATGCATATGTTCCTTTGATACTGCATGGATGGCACAGAATACAACATTTGCAACAGTTCTTCCATTCCGCGGGAATCTGTTTAATGGGCCTTTGCCTAGCAGTGATAGGGGATACACAGACATACCCACAGACTCTCCTTTGATATGGCACAGATCTTATAGAAAACAATGCCTCCAGCAGGTCTTCTGTTGTGTGTATTCGTTACTGCAGGAACATGTCTACCGAGCCATTGCCTAGCAACTGTATGGGAAGGTACACATACAGACACACAGACTAATGGAAAGAATTTATTAAGTATGTTGTTGAGATGGGCTCAGGTTCCTTGATATACATACCAGGTCTCATAAAGATTAGTTCAGGTATTCAAAAGTTGATAGGGGGATACACAGACACACAGACAGCATGTCTCGTAAGCCTACATTTATTTTTTCAAAATAAGGAAAGTAGACTAAAAATAGTAGAACTTTGAACACAAAAATAATCTGGGCTGGAGAGTATATTGGTATAGTAGAATTATGAGATGAAAGAGTCAAGTCTACATCCTATGATCTGAACATAAGCCCAGTTAGCACTGAAGCGGAGAATATATTAATCGTACATGGAGTGCGAAAAACAGCACTATATGATTACCCCCTCTTCCAGTGCTAGGTTTTGAGGAAAGATAATAACATATTCTTAGGTACATTTCTCCTTCGGGGCATGTGGTAGCATAGTTGGTTGAGGCACTATGCTACAAGCCGGAAGGTCACAGGATCGAATCCAATGAAGTGGATTTTTTCAATTTACCTAATCCTTTCAGCCGCACTATGGCCCTGGGGTCGACTCAGCCTCTAACAGAAATGAGTCCCAGGAATATTCTTGGGGGTAAAGGGCAGCCAGTGTGTAAGGCTGACAACCTTACCGCCCTCTATGAGTTAGTTGTCTAGAAAATATGGGAACTTCAACATCTCACAACCCTATGGGCCTCCCTGGCTTGTAACAGGGATACCTTTACTGTTTTCTTTATTTTTTTTTTTTTACATTTCTCTTTCACAGACTTAACTTTTAGGTCACTTCTATATATGAGTTAATTTAGGTCTGCAATTTTTTTCTGGAGGAAGTTGCCTCTGTCCTTCAATTACAGCATTCTGGTGTGAAAAAAGCTGTATTCACTCAATGGCCAGCAATTATTAGTCTGCTAACAGCACATTTTGGTATTGGTATTGTATGGAGATCTTTCATGATTGCATTTTGGTATTTTAAACTTCTCTTTAAGTAGGCACATTTTCTGTAATAACTTCTAATTCCAGACCATTTAAGAAACAGATGTTTAGTATTCAAGCATCTGTTCTTCCTCTAATATCATTCTTCTTGTTAAATGGAAGCAAAGATGTAAATATGAAAAAAACATATGAACATTATGAAGTGTACCTTAGATGCAGAGCCACCAACTGTATTCTGATGGCTTGAGACATATAATAAACTGTGTGTGCATGTAGGAGTGTGATAACAAAAATTCATTGATTACTGTTTTGGAAATGTATTGATGTTGTATGGTTACATAGTTGCCATATGTCTGTTTTTCCATGAAGCATTGACATTGTTTTAATTTTTTTATGTTTTTGCTATATTTGTGGATATAAGATGACACTTTTAAATGCATTTTAGAAGGATGCGTTGCACATAAGACTGTGAATCAGTGGCATTTGTTGAATAATCACTGTCCTATTTTTGAATGAAAATAAAAAGTAAGAAATCCTCCTGTAGCTGGATTAATATTTTATATGCCATCTAGGAGTTCATTCTCAGGATACATTCCACAGATATGGGAGAGGGTGAATGGCTTTTTAGTAAGACATGAAAACCTCTCATCTCTTGCTAGAAAGATCATAGGAAGTCTTTTTCACAGGGTTCTAGAGCTGGGTTCTCTGTGTGGCCATGTAGGTCCATCCACAGTGCCCTTATCAAGGTGCCAGCTATGTCCAGTCTTGGCACTCATCAACCCTAAGCCTTCACTCACCTCTCCTGGCTTCCCTGCGCTGTTTCTTCTCCTTTATCTTCTGCTGCATGCCTTGGACCTACACATGTGACTTCTGTGCTTCACGGCAGTATATCCCAGAAGATAGATCTCTTTACTTGTGAGAAAGTTTATATACTGTATTTTGCACTCTTTGCTTCTAGTTAGGGTTTTGAACCAGAGTAGAAGTTGTGTTGAATTTTTTCTAGGTTTGTCCAACATGATGATGGATGGTGAGTTCCTTCGTACAAGCTGTGGATCTCCAAATTATGCTGCCCCAGAAGTGATTTCAGGCAAGCTGTATGCAGGCCCTGAAGTTGATATATGGTCATGTGGAGTGATCCTTTATGCCTTACTATGTGGTACTTTACCATTTGATGATGAACATGTGCCAACACTCTTTCGAAAAATAAAATGTAAGTTGCAATGGAGTGAATTTTTGTCTTGCTTACCCTAACCAGTCATGTTAGGACCATATTATGTATGATTTTGTGTCCCACTGGTCGAGCCAAGTACAGAGGTGATTAGTTCTGTAATTAACATGTCTGTCTTACATAAAGATGGTACAGAATTCAGTTTCAACTGCGGCATTAGCTATTATATTGCTGAGTACTTCAGAATGATGGTCACTTCTCACCTGTTTATCTCCAGTGCATCATATTATTCATCTCATCTGTTTCACTAATAAATAACCTCTGCAGCTGACAGGCATCCTTAAGCGAAGTCAAGCCAAACTTCTTCTAAACCCCATCCTGCATGACCCACCTGAGTCACTTCTCATCCCACCCTGCATAATACAGATTTTGGATAGACAAGAGGAAGACACTGATATATTGGGTTTCTGGACTTTATCCATCGTCCTAGTTTTTAAGATAACAAATAAAAACACGACGTTTCGGAAACTGGATCTGTTTCCGTCCTCAGGTGTAGGAAAAGGGGGAACACCTATTGGTGGGTCCGTTAGAAAGAGCTAGCCTCAATCACTGGACAAACCAATGTCACAAAACATGAAGATTATAAACACCTGAGACCAGGCTAAGTCCATGAGAGCTAATAAGAAAAATTTTTCATAACAAATTGTAGCAAACACATACAAGCATGGAACCAGGATATGTGTTTGCTACAATTTGTTATGAAAACATTTTTCTTATTAGCTCTCATGGACTTAGCCTGGTCTCAGGTGTTTATAATCTTCATGTTTTGTGACATTGGTTTGTCCAGTGATTGAGGCTAGCTCTTTCTAACGGACCCAACAGAATAGATGTTCCCCTTTTCCTTCACCTGAGGACGGAAACAGATCCAGTTTCCGAAACGTCGTGTTTTTATTTGTTATCTTAAAAATTAGGACGATGGATAAAGTCCAGAAACCCAATATATCAGTGTGTTATACACCATCGTCAGAATCCTATAGTAACTACAAGAAGAAGAGCTCAGGAAATGAAGTCCCACGTGCTTCTTGCCTTTGCTGTGTTACTGAATTTTCAAATCGAAAGTTACGTCTTACACCACACATAGTTGTCCATTGTCCAGTTTCTTATGTGTGAATCTCCACAGTATTGTGAGAGTTGTTTCAGCCATTCTGTTGAGGTTATTTATTGTCACTTGTCATTACAGTTGAATGTGATGTGGCAGTACAGGATCTGTATTTATTCCTACCACATGATATCTTGATGAACATCAGGAAGAAAATTTTCCTTGATAGAATTTTTTGACTGGCAGGTAATTATCAGGGCAGGTGCCATTAGAGTTGAATCTGATGTGACAACATGGTATGGATATTCACACCTAGAAACTCTACTACAATATCCAGATGAAAACTAGGACAGAAATGCTCCCTGATGAAATATTGACCAGTGCATAATTTTGGCATCAAAATGCGGTTGAAGCCAAATGAATGCGACGTAACATGGATATTTGTGCTCACAGACAAAAAATCAAAAATAATGTCTCAAATATTTTTTGCCTTTGCCAGGTTTTATCCTGACTGTGTTTTATGGTCCTCAGGAGTGTGGTGAACTTGGGCAAGTGGCCAACATTCAGGGGTGGCCAATTTTACAGATTTCACTGTATTTTCAGTATTTTCTTTGTGCTCCACAACAGAGTAACTACTTTTTTCTGTTATAGCTGGAGTATTCCCCATCCCTGAGTACCTGAATAAAACAGTTGTGAGTATGTTGTGCCATATGCTGCAGATTGATCCAATGAAGAGAGCTACCATTGAAGATATAAAGTGAGTGCAACATAAATATGCTTTTTTAGTACTTCTAGCAAATAGTAATGTAGAAATATTTGATTGCTGTATGAGGGATGTGAGTCATTCATGCCTTTTCCTTTATTGCATCAATATTTGCATTAACAGGATGTTATGTTTTTAAATCTGTTATATAGTTTCACCATAGTACAATATTTGATAATTCCAACACTGTGGTATATCATGTACCTCGAGCAGTTGATAGATTCTCCACTGATGGAGAAAGTCTGATATGAAACCCTGAGATTAGTCACTGTTATCAAATAGTTGTACAGTTTCATAACAGTTACCATAACAGCTGCCAGTCTCAGCTGTGCATTTACAGTAACTGCTTTTGAAATGTAACAAGGCTAAAGTGAGCACATTCTTGTAGCAGAGGCAAGTGTGTAAATACTTTCTAAGCCACTTTGTGATTTCCTGGTTACTTTGTTGTTTTATTGCATCAAGTAACAGTTCCAACCCAATGTTCATGAGGCCTTACATACTTGGATATGATTCTAGTACCACTTCTTGTAAACCAGGTTATAGGCACTCTGTGTACCCACAGAAATAAGTACCACCTGAAGGTGATACATATTTTTCTGCTCCAAATACTGTAACAAAAATGAAACTTCCCATATATTTATGCACATTCAATTCTTTTGGGTATTTTGCTAGTAACTATAACTAAGGAATAATTATTGTCTGTAT
Source organism: Cryptotermes secundus (assembly GCF_002891405.2). Lineage (NCBI taxonomy): Eukaryota > Metazoa > Arthropoda > Insecta > Blattodea > Kalotermitidae > Cryptotermes > Cryptotermes secundus. The sequence continues at coordinate 124,367 of NW_019729940.1, read as the reverse complement.
ATATATTCACCAAAGCCTGTTGGTTCCACCCTATTTCTCCCAAATGGTGCATCATAGAAAAGACTGTTAAAGACAAAAGATATTTGTCATAGAATACCCTGGAAAGACTGTTAGTTTTGCTGTTAAATATAGGATTCAAGTCCCTGCCAACTTATTTCTCCATTACTTCATCCATAAGAAAGGCACTGGGGCCATGACAGCAATGGGATTGCAAGGATACGGGAGAAAACGTGAACTATCTTCTGCTGTTGCTGGTGTATGGGGGACAGCCCAAAATATCTCTTGCTGCTGCTGGAATATGGTAGAAAATTCAAACTATAATCTCCTGTGTGTATGATACAGGGAAGACTTGCATTATGGGGGAAAATCCAGATTATCTCCTCCCATTGCTGAATAATGGTGAGGGATGTTGATAGGATGAGCATTTTGTCTTTTCATGAATGAGGAACCCGGGGGTGAGGCATGTGGCCTGCACACTGGCACACATCCTTCCTGGTGGGCAGTCTTCCAGTTTGGTCCCAAAATGGTGTTTACCTCCTCCATGGAACCCTTCAGCTGTGCACAGTCAGCTGAGTCTTGACTTTTTGTTGAGACTCATAGACTGCTGCCAGCCGGTGATCCGTCAGTGCCTTAGTGATATGCTTGTACACTGCCCCTGAGAGACCACTAGTTTCTGTTGGCTGGCTCTCATGTCTTTTTGGTTCTTCCTGGCTAGCCACTCTTCTGTGTTATCTGGAACATGTGTTGTTTTGTGTTCCTGATTGGTACTTCTGGCCTTTTTCTGTTCTTCAAAATAACACTTGCAGTGCTGGACCCATCCTTGATCCCACTTCTGATGCTAGTTGTGATGTTTATTGTTATTTTGAACAGCTGTTCCCTCACCGATTGTCTCACCACTTATGATCTTGATGTCAGTTCTCTTTTGTCCACCACTGTTCCACATTAATGCCCCAGCAAACTCTGCTTCATGTCTGGCTCTCCACATATGTCCACACTCTGCCACTTCTAAGCTCAGACAGACTCACTTGCTTTGACTTCCTGGTGGCCAAATCTGGAAAATTTTAGATGGTTCTCAGATGGCTTTGGCTATCATCGTCATTTAACGGTTATAAAACGTTCAGGGTGTGGGGCTTTGATCTTACTCCAATTGAGTGGTGCTTGCAGGCCAGGTGACACACCCCACCATGCCCCTTGCTCACACCACAGCATAAATTAATTGGGAAGGAAATACAGGAGAAAAGATGAAAGGTATGGAAGAATGAAGGAGAGGGAGTTATTTTAACTTGAAGGAGAGAGAAGGAAGTAGGAGGGGAATATTGATAGAGCAGATGAGAGATGGAAAGTAATACTGGAGGAAGAAAGGAAGGAGATAAGAATATAAAAGAGATACATGAAAGGAAGAGGTGAGTGATTATCCCCCATCAAATTTGACAGGCAGTGTAAGGAATTACCATGAACAACAAAAATGATTTCTGAAATTGCAGTGCAGATTTTTGTGCACAGAAGTGGTAGTTAGTTATTATCTCAGTGCTTTTTTGGAGGTGCTTGAAGTAGGCAAAGAGTGCATTATATTTTGTCAGATATGGTAAATGTGAAGTATACAGTGTCAATCAAAACAGATGCTTCAGTTTTAAATGCATATACTTTCTGATATGCTTATGGTATAAGAATGATTTTAGTGTTTAATTAGCAAAGAAGACTTGGGAGAATAATCCCAATAGGAAACATGTTCAGTATGAGAACAAGTGGCATCCTTAGATTGGCTGCATTAATTCTGATGACAGCAGATGAAATTTCTTCTGTCAGTTCATCAGGTTTGTGGGCTTCTTCTTGTACACATTGTTTTTCACATATCCCCATAAAAAGTAATTGCAGACATTGAAATAGAATATGCTGGCCAAGACTATCCATAGCCAAAATGTCTGGGGAAGGAACTCAAAATAGCATGATTGTCATAGTCTCACTGTGGGCATCAGTAACCGCATTCTCTCTATGTGACTGAGCCCCACTGTGTTTGAAGAATGTGTCACTGAACTGGAAATGTATGCCTAGGAGAAATGGGTGTTTTCTTTATTTACTGCCCTATAATGTTCAGATGTCACAGCATTGATGAGGAGAACTGGATCACAGTTGCTATGACTGAAACAGTGTACTGTATTGTGCATTTTTGTAGGTGTAATGGCACCTCATTAATGTTCTAACGTGTATGCCATATTGTCAGACAATGATTCAGGAAGTTACAATGGGCAACAACACTTTTCCGAAACCTCTGATGTAAGTTGGCAGTAAAATTATTAATCACCATTCAGCATTTCAGTTAAAAATATGCAATGTAAACTGCAAGAGTCTTTTTCTGTTGATCCTGTATATGCAGGATGTACCAGGAGGTTCCTGCCAAACTTCTAGAAAATGTTCCTGGGGTCATTTTGAGTCAGAATAATTGAACATACTTCTCTCTGGAGTTTAACTATAAGAAGATACAGACAGGAGAAGTTTTAATGAAATTGATTTTTACATGTTTATTAACAACTGAACCATTAAGTATACAGAACAACATTTCAGGAATTGTTCAAAGTTTCCTCCTTGAAAGTCTGCAGTTCTCAGTACGCATGAGTAATGACTGGTTACCTGCAGCAGTGGTTTCATTTTGATTGAGTATGTGTTGGGCTGCTACAAAAATATTACAGCTGTGCAGGTTTTGATCAGTCTTTTTGTACACTGAGTTCTTCATGTGACTCCAAAGAAAGTAACTAGCAAGGTTAGGGTATGGCAAACTTGGTGGCTATGCCTGGGTGTCTGCTGTGACTTGTGTGCCAATTTGGAAAACACTCATATATACTCCCTCATATGTTGAGTGTAGTGTAGGAGAGCCCAGTCATCCTGAAAGTACATCATGCATGTCATCATTAACAGGACATCTTTTAACAGACTTTCTAATTCAATTCTTGGAAACACTGAAACCTTTCCTGAATGTTTCTTGTTAGGTGGTGATCAAAGGGGATTTGTTCAGTTAACTTTCAATCCAGTAATGCACGCCATACATTCACTCAGAATCTCCTCTGGAAGTAACTTTCTCTCATTATATGCGGATGAACATGTGACCATATATGGGCATTTCACATATTTACAGTGTCCTGTGTAAAGGAAGCATCCATGATTAAAATTTTCCTTTGCAGTTATGGGTGTTCTGTGAGCAAGTGACAGACATACATATATACAACGAGGTCTACTGGAAAGTTTATGAGTGCTTAATTGTGGACTATGCTATACCATATCAGAAACGTTTTCTTGTGCGTCTACATTTGGCAGTACTTCCTCACTTTCGAATGACACACACGTAACACTTGGAAGTGAACCAGTTTCACAAAGCGTTTATTGAACATTGTTAAATAATTCTATAATTGTAGTCTTCAGTTGAGAAATGTCTCTATTATTTTACAGCAGTAGAGTGTGCAGTGCCATTGCAAAATTCACAGATGAAATCCATGTCACAATATTTGCTGGCAGTCACATTAGTGCTAATGGTAACTGGTATGAAGTCACTGAACTGACATTACTGCACCTTATGAAGGGTCACCATAACTTACTAGTGCCTGGCCAGTAGCAAGCACAAACTTGCACAGTGTGGTGTGCAGTCACTCTTTACTTCATATCACAGGTTTGCCAGACGTACTTTCAACACAACAGAACAACTCGCTTTAAAACCTCTCCTGTCTTTTTCTCCATAGCACTTAAACTCGGGAGAGGGTATGCTTGATTATTTCATCTCGAATTGACCAAAGTTCCCTAGAAGTTTGGGAAGATCCTCCTAGTGCACCTTACATAAAATATTGTGAACATTTTCCTGTAAGAGAGTACTGTTTTATTTATGCACAGCTGTATGTATTTCCAGCTATAAAAATGTTGTGGTTTGTTTCATGCAAGAAAACATGAATGGTTCCAGCGTGACCTTCCTGCATATCTCTTTCCGTCTCCAGTAGAGCAGGACTCTTCTGTGATAGACACTGATGCTGTGAATGAAGTATGCGAGGTAAGCCAGTGCTGTATAATTTTTTATGCAGGGTTTCAGACAAAGATAATAATGTTTTTAAATTTCATAGCATTACATTAACCTTTAATGTCTGAAGTGCCCTGATCGGGCCAGTGATGAGTATGGTTGTGGCCAAAGTACCCCGATTTGGCCAGTTGGGCATTTGAACTCCGCTGCTGGAGCGCGCACACACACACACACCTCTAGTAGCAACACATACACAGTCCTAAATATTTATTTTTAAATGTAGTAATTACCAGACAGACTTGAGTAAAACCCTAATAGAGGAATTAAAATGATACCTAAGTGAACAAAAACAAAAAAGAGTATATGTATGAGTTATAAACCAAACTCATCCATGAGCCAGTACTTTTATTGCAGATTCTGCAGATTAATGTGTTAAAATATATATTAAAATTCGATGCACATACCTTTTTTGTTGTTATCTGCTTGATATATATATATATATATAGGCTGAAATGAAACTACAGTATTCGATTTCACTATAAATGCACAGAGAACAGATCACACTCTGTATCTCAGCCACAATGCAACTGTCTGTTCATGACCCTAGAAGGGGCAATAATCTCTTGCAGGTGTTAGCACTGAAGAAGGGACCCCTCTAGCTTTTTCTTGAATAGCCATGCTTTCATTCTTTTGTCCTTTAGTCAAAAGATTAAAAAATCTGAAGAGTGTAAGAAAGATGTGAAACTTGCCAGCAGTAGACCAAATGATTTTATTGCTTCCATCTGTTTTATGACACCAGGGACTGCTAAAGTATGTCAAGTGTTACAAGCAGGACTGATTTTATAATGCAGAACAGCTCTGTGAACTGGGAAACCATTTTTACAGTATGCATCAAAATTAAAAGAAAAAAAATTGAAAATAAAGTATAACTCTTTGTATAAAAATTTGCAAATCTTATATTATAATATGTGACACTGTATTCTTTGCTGATACAAACAAAGTTAATTCCATCCATTTATCATAAAAACTGTGTTAGATACAGCATGCTTAAAATTGTTTAAACACCCCAATAGGAATGGACATTTAAATGCAGAGTAGCAACGGGCATTTAAACGTGCACCAGCAGCAGGCATTTAAATAAACTCTGGCCAGCTCAAGCTTACCACCATTTCCAAAGTCTGGCGTTTATAAAGGTTAATACACTTTAGTGGCTACTAATGCAATGTAACATAACTGAAGACAACCCAACCAAACCCAGCCCTTGGATTTATCCAGAATGAAGACTGGCTGTCACAGTTTTGTTCTGGGTTGTTACAGTTATCCTATTCATGAATCATGCGATGTACTACAGTACTTGTTCTATTAGTTCTGGCACTATGTGGAATTCTCTGCAGTCTCAAAGAGTATGGTTTTCTGGGGTGTACTGCCATGTTCTTTTGAGAAAGCTGGATATTTTGAAGGCACATAGTAGGCTCTGCATCGTTTTGTCTAGTCTAGACCGTGCAGCAGAGCATAGCACATCAAGTAGGGAACACAACAACAATAACAATCGACATCCTGGAAATAAGGAAGAAGATAATTTTGAGCTTAAGAAACGGTTAATACAAATGAATCTAACCAATAATAGAAGAATCAGACAAAAAGATGTGTGGCCTACTACAGCAACAGACACAAAGGTTTTTTATTTTTAATTTGTTCAGTCATAGTGGAATCATGCTTATCATCTGGTAATTGTGAACTATGTTAATAGACTCTCAGAAATATGCAAATGAGGTGCAACTTGTAATTGAGCTTTCCCATTATTTATAGTCATACAAATGAGTAACAATTTTGGAGTTGTAATTGAAAAGTATGGCCTTAAAATAAATTATATTATGCTAATAATGTATATTTTGGTTTGAGACTGCAAGAAAGGGTTCACATTTTTTCTTGTACATTTGCAAAAATGCCTCTGAAGTGGTTAAAGAAAGCAAATGATACAAATTCTTTTCAGAACTTCTTATTTTTTATTTGAGTGACATGAACTTGTGTATTCTGTGGTGGGAGGTGGTTGGAAGTGGTTAAGGGGATGTACTTTTACAGAAATTTGGAGTGAAAGAGCAAGAAGTGCACAGTGCCCTCCTCAGCGGAGATCCACATGACCAGCTTGCGATTGCATATCATTTGATTATCGATAATAAGAGGATAGCAGATGAGGCTGCAAAGGCAGAGCTGAAGGACTTCTATGTTGCAAGTAGTCCTCCTCCAATCTCATTCAGCCCCAGTGAGCTAAATCCAAGCCCCATTCGACCACATCCAGAAAGAATAGCCCGTAAGTTATATCTGTGGTTTGAAATACAGTGTAACCAATGTAAAAGAGAACTCTAGAAGAATTTAATTTTAAACTTTTTTCTAGTCTTTTTCAGCATAACATTTTTGAGAAGAATGCGTTTAACTATAATTGAAGTGTGTCACACATTCACATCTGCATTCTCTGAGTTCTCTTTAGCTAATGGCCAATTTACATGAGGCAGTAAGCTGTCCATTAGTTCACATGACAAAACTGAAGTAATGTAAAACGTCTCAGCTGTGCAGAAGGTAGTGCACAAGACTGCTGTCCTGTCAAGTGGCTGTGTTTCTAGCTGGGGACAGTTGGCAGTGCAGTTGTAATTGCAGACATTTGACTGATACCATGTAAATGGGTGAGAGCACTCGGCAAAGCTTTATGCAGGAATTGAAAAACTTCATCGTTTGGCAAATGAAGTGTAACCAGTCAGCCAAATCCACAGAGCAGATTCCTTCTTGAGGAGTGAATAGTTGCTCAGCTCCATAGTAAGTTCCTCACCTTTTATGAAATCTGAATATTTATTACTGAATTCACAGGAGTCTACAGTTGGTCCCTATAATGAATGAGATGAATCAAGTCCACACATTTCCACTCTTTTTTTAAGATTCATTTCAGTGTTATCTTGTATCTGTGCCTGGATCATTGGGTGGTCACTCTTCAGATTTTCTGACCAAAATTCTGTATTAATTTCTCATGTGGCCTATACGAGTATGTGATACATGCCCTGCAAGTCTTCAGTGTGTTGCCTTAATGTGAGAGACCATGCTGCTCATGCAGCACAACAAATTATGGTTTTACTCGTGTATGTTTTAGTCCTTATGTTTTTATATAGGAGGCAGGGAGATAAAATATTCTGAACTGAACAGTAGCAAGCAGTCTCTGCTTTACTGTGTTTTCAGTTTCTTTTCTAATGCAGTTTTGATTTGTTACTACCAGTCCAAATATTTTACTTTTGCTAAATATTTTGCAGTGGACTTGTTAATTTTATCCTATATTCTGGTAATGAAACTTGAATCTACATTGTTTTGTCTGTTTTTACTTCTAGACCAGTCTTCTTCCTAGTGTCTAATGGACCTGTGTTATTCTTTGTTTTCATGCAATAAAATAATGTCAGCATAGACTAGAAGTTAAAGTCTTCCATTCAATTTCCATCCCTTCTTGTTTTCTTGGCTTTTCATAAGTGGTGTGTTCTAAAATACAATTTAAGAGCAATGGCAGCAAAGCTTTTATTTATCTCAGACGTTCTGAACAGGAAACATATCGGACAACTTCGTACTTACGAAGGATTTACTGTAGGTTTTCTTTAAACATGTTTTTGTTAGTCTAACAAGTTTCATGCATATACCAAAGCAAATGAGAATACTGTACAGTACTTCTCTCCCATTGGAATTACAGGCATTCTTGAAGTCTGTATATAGGTGTTGGACTGACCCATTGTACTCCCATTTCTTCTGCAATGTCTGAAAAATGCAGGAAATCTGATCAGCAGTTGATCTATTGCATCAAAATCCACACCCATTAATATTGCCTGCATGTAGATTTAACCATGAGAGGATAATGCTGGATACAATTTTGTATGATGTTAATAATGATGATATGCTTCTATACAATGGAATACCCAAAAGAAACCGAACTAATTTTTTTGTGGCAGAGCTTTTGTAGTACCGCATTTTGCCGCTATGAGCGCATAGAGCTAACATTCCTGAGTTGATAAGCCGACTACCGTTGCTTCAGAAGGTAAGGACTAGTTTTGGCAGAGTTTATAGTGACAACTGTTTTGTGTGATGGTCGTTTTTGCAATGGCTGATTTTCGTGAACAGCGTGCGGCAGTGAAGTTCTGCTTTTTGCTTGGGAAAAGTGGAACAGAAACCCTTGAAATGTTAAAAACGGCGTACAAGGACGATGTTATGGGGAAAACTCAAGTGTTTGAGTGGTTTTCCCGTTTCAAAAATGGTGAAATGTCAATTGATGACAAACCTCGTTCTGGTCGTCCTTCCACAGCCCGAACACATGAAAATGTTGAAAAAATTCGTGAAATCATCAAGGAAGATCGACGACGGACCATTGAAGAAATTGTGGAGCTGTCGGGAGTGACTTGGAGCTCAGTTCAGCGAATTTTGACAGAAGATTTGGGAATGAAAAGGGTGGCTGCGAAATTCGTGCCACGACTGCTGACTGCTGAACAAAAACAAGGTCGCGTGGAAGCATGCTGTGCTTTGAAAGAAGAGTCCCGAAATGATCAAAACTTTTTTTTCAAAATTATCACCGGTGATGAAACCTGGTGCTATGCTTACGATCCTGAATCAAAGCAACAATCAAGCCAGTGGAAGACTTCAAGTTCGCCTTGCCCCAAGAAAGCTCGTCAGGTGAAATCAAACATGAAAACAATGCTGATTTGTTTTTTCGATGTGAGAGGAGTCGTCCATTCAGAGTTTGTTCCGCAGGGTCAGACAGTTAACCAGGCTTTCTACTTGGAAGTTTTGAAAAGATTGCGCAACAGTTTGCGGCGGAAGCGGCCAGATTTGTGGCAGTCGGGTGACTGGTTTTTCCATCATGACAATGCCCCTGCTCACACAGCCCTGTCTGTACGACAATTCTTGACCAAAAATGGTATGACCCCTGTTCCTCACCCTCCATACTCACCCGACCTTGCCCCGTGCGACTTTTTTTTGTTTCCTCGAATGAAAAGAGACGTGAAAGGAAAGCGTTTTGCTGATGTTGCTGAGGTGAAGGAAAAAACGACGGAGGCGCTGTCAAGCATCTCAAAAGATGAATTTAGACAATGTTTTGAAAAATGGAATAAAAGACTAGACAAGTGTATTAGTGTAAGTGGAGAGTACTTTGAAGGGGATTGAAGGTTTGTGCTTAAAATTTGAATAAATAAGTTTAAAAAAAAAATAAGTTCGGTTTCTTTTGGGTACCCCCTCGTAGTTACTGCTGTTCACTGATAAACAGAATGTAGTGTCGGATAGTCCACTGTCCCTATGTAAACTGATCTTATAAAACATGCATACCCTTAGAGCTTTTCTGATTTAGAATATTCGTCTCAAGTTACCCCCTTTGTCTATTTGGTGACACTTATTTGATATCATATTTTTTTTTTTTGGATTCTCCATTTGTCAAATGAAACAATTGGTCAGCATTACTGTCTGTAACATTGGTGATATGAATCCAGCACAGGAAAACTGTTGCTGTAAAGTTTCTGATATTGTTACCAATTTGGAATTGTGTGATGAAGATGGTGATGACTAGATAATGTGCTATGGACTGCATTTGTTTATTTAAATACTAAAAATATGAACACATCTGATGTCACAATCTCCAATACGTAGCAAGGAATGTTAATGAGTGAAAGAGTTTATTTTACATGTGAACGAAGTGCGCATGTAGCTTATAATTGTTGTAATTTTTTTCCATGCATGCTAATACAAAGGTTCCTGATTATCCCAGTTTTTTAAGCATTCTTTGTTTTGTTTACCATATTTCAAAATTCCTCTTTATTTGTGACACTAATCGAAGATGATACCTGGTGGTGAGGAGAGTGTGCTGTTCTCTCAGCAGCTCTACGGGACCGAGTGATGGGGCCCAATTCTGGTGGAGGTAGTGACAGACCATCCAGGGGAACTCCGGTGAAGAGGGCGAAGTGGCATTTGGGTACGTGCTTTTGTGTTATTCCACAATTGAAATTAGTCATGATATGAAAACTATGCAACCTGGTGCTTTTGCCATTTGTTGTCATTCTTCTTCTACTATATAAACAATTAGAAAAGAATTGTATCAGAAATAAGAAAGAAATGGACAGTCATCGGTGGTAATGAAGTACCCTGGAGGGTTTAAATGTTTTAATACGTGGATTTCATAGGACAGGATTAAATTCCCAGCAGAGGTATCAGACACTGTGTTGAGTTCAAATATTTCCTGCTTGCTGTTAGGGTATTTGGGTTACATCTTGATCATGACTCAGTGTGCATGGTCCCCCATAGTAAATACTGGAGAACCATAAAACAGGCCTCCCTCTTACCTGATGAGGGCTTAGGAAATATACTCTTAAACTCATCACAGTGGAGACTGGTAGCAAATACAATTTTAGCTGTGAACTATTAAAGTTCAGTAAACATGTAATTTATTGTCTGAAAGATGCAAAATGCAGATTCATCCTTTATTTTGTTAACTTTACATGATTTTAAATGTCCCCTGTGAAAGCACATGTTTATATGAAGTGCATGGAGAGAGAGAAGTGAATAGATTTGACTAAGTTGCTACCAGATTTAGATTGTGTTTATAGAGCCCTGTACTCCACTTTTCCCATAGGTTATGCTTTTGGGGCAATCCCTGAGGCCCAGTATAATTCAGGACCTCAAGCCAGTTTCTGGGAATACATATGGACTGATGTCATCCAGCCACTTTACTGCTTTCAACTTCTCTTGTGTGTAAATTTTCATAAAAGTCTGTACAGTGCTGTGTTCATTTATGGTGTGGCTGCAGAAATAATAAATATTAACATTAAACTGAGGGGAAGTTCAGAGGTGTAATATAACACCGAAGTCCATTGTAGTTGCTCACTGAATGAAGGAAAACTGCAAATCAGACAATAATTTTAAGTACTATCATATTGCAAAGTAATACTTTAATATAATGTTTGTCTGTAGAGTAAAAGATGCTTGACTAAGTTAGCACTATGCCATGAAGGCATATGTGGGAGTGGATGTATAAATTCACATTTTCTTGACCTTGCCACTCGGAGGTGAGTGGTCAGCTTCACGCTCCAGCCACTTTACCTTCAGGGAAAGAGCCCTTGGTACCCAATGGAAAGGAGACTTCTTGGGCCCCAGAACCAGCCTGGACAATGTGGAGAATTGAAAATTCTTGATCCTACTGGGACTCAAATTCCAGCCCCTCCGTCATCCAGCCTGTATCCAGTCGCTGTATTAACTGTGCTACCTAGGCTCCAGTATAATGTTTGTTGAGACTTATTAGTACATTTATATTGGTCTTACTTTTTTGGTATAATTTACACCATTATACTTTTCCATAATCTTTGCTGCTGGTTAGAACTACAAACGTTGGCTTCTATATCTTTTATTTCTTATATTTCTTTTATTATTATTCTTCTTCAGATTATCATCTTATTTACCATCTGGTAAAAGTAAAGTTATCCATATACATAAGCATGATGCCATGAAGGTATATGGGTCTGAGAGGCAGGTAGCTCCACATAGTGTAAATTTTAGGTACCAGCTGGAGGTGAGCAGTGAGTTTCAGACTCTGGCAGTTTTACTCCTGTGGGAAGTGGTCCTGATGATACCCAATGAATGAGAGTCTGCATGTGCCATAATGCCGGTCTTGATATGGTGGCAAGGAGAATTATTGACCCTGCTGGAGATAAACTGTCAGTCATGCGTTCTGTAGTGTCATTTGCTTCCTGAGCTGTGCATGCTTGTTCCGTAGTATTTGTATCATTAAATGTTTTATAGCACCTTTCATAGTACTTACACTATGTTGCCTCATATGGCCATTACTTTTCTTAAAAGTTTCTCATTTTCTTGAAAAGCAAACCCATGGAAACTTGTGGTATCAGAGCTAATTTCCAAGAGAATCACCTCTTTCCCAGCAAATGTTTCCAGACACAGGAAGGTGTGTTGAAATAGTATCTGGGGTAAAGGTAAAAGGTCAAGTTGTATCTGTGCTTAATTAATTAATTAAGCACCATTCCATGAAGATGTATGGGGAACTGAGGCATAGCTCCATCATTCTTGACCATAGCACTAGATGGACGTGAATGGTCAGCTTCACGCTTCGGCCCCTTCCTCTTGGGAAAGAGCCCCCAACACCAATCGGATAGGAGGCTGGGTGGGCCCCAGAGCCAATCTGGATGCTGTGGAATAGAAAGAAATCTCTTACACCTGTGTGGAATTGAACAGCTGCATCCAACCCATAACTCATCACCATACTGACTGAGCTGTCCTGACTTTTCCTGACAGTGTTCAGGGCACTCTCTTAAATGGATCAAAACAGAACTAAAAGAGGAAGGAAAGACTAGTTTTTGGATATATAATGAGAATTGACTGTGAAAAATGAAATGGTCCATGAAAGTAAATGAATGGTTATCCAGAAGAAGTCCAAGAGAAAGATTGAAGGATCAGGTGAAGAACATAGTTAGAAAATTTAAAAAAAGGAAATGGGATTTATCAGAAGATGAGTGTGTGAAAGAGGAGGTGGATAAATGGAGGAGGATTTGATGACTTCTAACAAAGGACTGGGTCTTCCTCCTGTCTTTTCCTGCAGCATGAATATGAATGCTGTGTGGCACTCATTGTGCTCTTGTGAACAGATGCAGAATAGTTTCTTGTCCTATTGCAATTAGCACAAACTGTCACATGTCTCTCCTCATTACAGAAACATTCCCTTGTATACATAAAAAACTAATATAATGGTGAGTTGAAAGCTTCGAAATAACACAATTTTGGATTACCATAGCAATGAATTGTCAAATGTTGCATAAATATAAGTTATGCAATAGGTCACAAATGAGCAAGCAGTTTTTGAAAAGTTTGTGACAGTGGTATATGTATTAATACAATGATTGTGTTTGTGGACATTATCCATTGTGGATAATGAATAATGTCCAAAAACACAATAATTGAAGCAATCTTTTCAGTTTCAGTATATTGTGCTTATTCAGTTGGTAGTGATGACATTTTGGTGGGGGTATGTGGTGTAGTGTGCTGTATAAAAGAGGTGGTTTATGATTGACTCTTTGTGCATGTTATTCATGGCAGATGGCTTTAAACATCAGCCTCAGTGTATAACATGTAAAACTGAAAATGAAGGTAGGAGAAATCAGGGGGAGCTAAACTTATATAATGTATGACAAAACTGTCTGCTGAATTCTCAGTGGATGTTACACTAGTTTGAGTATTATAATGATCAAGTTGTTAGCAGAGAAATTTAATGTTCAAAGGACTACATGTTTGAGCAAAATCCTTGCCATTAGTCTTAAAGAGCAAAACTATTAAAACTATCTCGTAGTCGAATTACAATCACTCAGGTCACTTGAAGATAGAGGTAGAGTTGACGTCTTAAATATTTTGCATCTCAAACATAAGCCATTCGGTGCACAGTGGCCAACATAGTTGTGGTGTAATGATTAAGTCTTTGTCATAGACCTCTCTAGAGGATCATGATTGTAGCAATGGTCTGTATGCTGTACTTCACGTCTTCCCACAATGATCATGAAGGAGTTACAAGTAAATAGGAGACATTGTTATGTAATGTAGTGATTTAGAAGGAGCTGCAAATGAGACCCAAATTCTAAGATACCAGATCCATGCTGGCATTTCAGCTTTTAGCTTTGAAATTGTTAGCATGATAATGTGCAGGTTTAGGGCAAACAGAAGAATAGGAGGTCCACTGAAGAGAGAGTGTGAAGCCATATCATGTCATGTGGCTTGGTACCTAATGGAATGATGATGATGATAATGATATAAGTTATTGTCAGAATCCCCTCCCCCCATCCTTGACATTACAGCCCCAGTGGGCCTAGGCCTACCTCCATGAACTTCTTCGTTCACTTCTGTTTTTCTAAATCTTACACATTTTGTAGGACTCCTTGGGTGGGTGATCAGCTCGTCGCAAGGCCTCTACCTGTACACAAACACTGAAAAATGCACGCACACACAAACTAAACATCCGTGCCCCGAGTGGAATTCGAACCCACGATCCCGGTTTCCAAGCGAGCGAAAACAGTACATGCCTTAGACCGCTCGGCTACCATGACCAGCATTGTCAGAATTAGTTTGCAGAAACATTAGATATTAATCACATCTATTTGTGGTACATTTTGTTTATTGTAAAGTTTATATATAAATAACTAACTGTCTTCATATAAACACCCTTTTTGTTACAGGCATTCGATCGCAGAGTAAGCCGAATGATATAATGAATGAAGTTTATCGTGCAATGAAAGCACTGGATTTTGTAAGTATTTTGGTTTTGAAGCATAATTTGGTAGTAACTGTATCATATTTATAAATTATATCACAGTTTAATGATATAGAAATTAAACCTTTTGTGGGGGGATGAGGCCTGCCCTATGTGTGCACTTGCATAAATAGCTAAATTTGCAATTTTGTATAGTGACTCATTCAGTATCCAGTCTCAGGGAGTCAGTGCTGAAGTTTCTTGACTTTTCCATTTTTATTTTCTCTTGTGTGTAGTTTTACTGACATTCATGCAGACACGCAGCTGAGTGCTGCATTTTGTTTTTATGAACTTCACTAGCATAAATTGCATGAAAATTATTGTGGGAAATTATTAAAAACAGATATCAAAAATGTCAAATTACTGATTTTAGACTTATGTGGTAGTTCATTGCTGATGTTGATTCTGCTGTCGGGACTTTGCACCATGTGGGCAATGTTGCTGACATTTCAGAGATACATACTGCCTCAATCTTCAGGGCCAAAGTGAGTATATACACACATCACTGACTCATCCCACTCACTTTCACCCTGAAGATGGAAGCAGTATGTACTTCCAGAACATTGGAAACATTGCGACAACCACACAGTGCAAAGACCCAAGAGCAGGATCAGCATAAAAAATGTCTGCTCACAGTAACTTGAAAGCTCTGTGATAACAGCCGTGTTTATATTGTGACATGTTGCGCAACGGAGGACCCCTCCCCCCCAGCAGTACGTGGTGGCATCGTAGCACTGTCGTTACTCCCCGCGGTGATGTAACACGCAGCACAGCTGTGACATGGGTAACAGGCAACAGCGGTACCCATTGCGTAACAGGCGGGTGCTGCAACTATATAAGGGAATTACACAGCCACCGAAGTTAGTTAAAGTGTATCAGCCGCCGAAGTGAGTTCTCCAGTCAGCAGTGAATGAGTTAGTGTGTGTTAAGGAGTGGTGCTGTGAAATATAGCAGCCGCCGAAGACAGTGAGTGTGTGATACAGGGACGCTCACATAGCTCCCGTGTCGTAATTAATACGTGTAGCCTACTGAAGCTAGAGTGAAGAGATTATTGTGAGTGGGGTTATAAAGTGTGAAACCCCACAACAGTGTTATAAATAATTGTAGCCGATACTTGTAGGTTGTTAAATAAACCAATTAACAATCTGAACAGCGTCTTCAGTAACTAAACACGGTACACTGGTGTCAGAAGTGGGATTGGACTTACACAGGTGACCGACTGGATTCGAACTAAACACGTTACACTGGTGTAACACGTGACAATTTGGTGTCAGAAGTAGGATTGGACTTACACACGTGACCTACAGGATTCGAACTCAAGACACGTTACACTGGTGTAACACGTGACAGTATTGTACTAAGATAGTATGCAGTGAGCGGTGCTGCTCTCTAGAGGAAATGTTCTTGGCAAATATATATTGAAACAACTTAGTCTTTTTCTTAACTGGCAACAGAGCATCTTAATAACCACTGTCTGGTTCACCAGTAAGCAATAGAGAGACATTTTTGTCACTTTTCCCCTGTACATCATGTAATATGAGGTTTATTGGAAAGTTCCTGGACTAGGTCAAGAAAGAAATGCTGGCTTAACTCCTTCAAAATAGTCTCCTTGGGAATGTATATAGTGATACCATCGTTTTTCCATGCTTCAAAAGCACCTTGGAAGACATCTTCCTTAATTATCTCAAGTACTGCTTGCAGTTCCCTTTGGATGTCAGACACTGTTTCAAAATATCCATCCTTCAGTTTCATTTTCAATTTGGGCAAAAAAGGGAAATCACAGGCTGCTAAGTCTGGCGGGTAGGGAGGATGGGGAATGATAACCATGTTGTTGTCAGTCACAAAATCTGTTGTTTTTAGGGATGTGTGGGTGGGTGCATTGTGATGAAGGAGCCAGTTGTGGTTGCGCCAAAGTTCCCATCTTTTTCATTGCACATTTTCTCTCATGCATCTCAGAATGTCACATTAAAAGTCAAGAATTGACTGTAGTGTTAGGGGGAACAAATTCATGGTGAACAATCCCCTTCATGTCAAAAAAAAAAACAATGAGCGTGCTCTTTTGATAAACTCCGGACCTGCCATGCCTTTCTTGCTCTTGGTGATTGTGGGCTCTTCCACTTCAATGATTGTTGCATTGTTTCTGGGTCATAACTGTAAATCCAGCTTTAGTCACCTGTTATGATCCTAAAGATACTCATAAAAGTTTGGGAACAAACTTTGTGGCATGTTAAATTTTCTGTTAAGGTCTCCTGGAAAACTCAGTAACTGATTCCAGTGGTGTCTCCGAGCTCATGGATTGTTCAGTGATGGTCTTCATGGATGAGTTCTCAAATTTTTTCAACATTTTCTATTTTTATGGTGCTTGGTCACCCTGAAATTTTGTCATATTCAACTGACACTTGGCAGTCCTTGAAATGTGAATGCCATTCAGAAACTGCTGTCTGGCTTAAAGAATGTTCTATAAAAGCCTTAGAGACCATTTCAAGGGTTTCAGTAGCGGATTTACCGAGCTTCACGCAAAACTTGATGCAGACATGTTACTCGAATTTTTGCCATCCATCGGGGACAGAATGAAACACAAAGTCAAGAAAACACTCATATAAAAACAATGTGTTCATAGCGTGGTGTCATGTGGCAGACTGATGTAGGCTTGTGGAAGTGTGACCTTAGCCTTCCCACTCATGTTCTATCAACGAGGCAGTTACAACAATAACAGTCCGAGAACTTTCTGATAGCACATTATATTTCCTTGTGTTAGTACACAGCTGCACATTATTCTGAATGATTTCAGATGTAAAAATGGGTGGAATCTTTGAAATAAAAAATTCTGTCTCTAGCTACTGTTTCTATGGATAATCCCTCCAGTGAACCACATTAAATTATGGTTTTGTCGAATATACGTGCTGTCAACAGTGGAAACTTGCTTTCATCAAAGGTTGAGGTTGCATTGCTTGCTTAAGCATAGATGCTTGTCACTACTGCCTAGCAGTTCTTTCTGTTCACAGCCATTACAGTTTATTTGGGTGCCTGTAAGTTGGCAGGTATGAATGTATGCTCTTTGGCAAGGGATGATATGCACTTACTCCGTTGCTGTGGCTGTTCCAGTCATATAGCTCATACACACTCAGAATTTCACTCCATGTTCTGTTATTTCAAAGTTTAACGACATCCTTGTGAGTTCCTTTCTTTATCCATGAAGAAAAAAGAAAACATCCCCAAAAATGCTGTTGTCTCATTTCTTGTAGCTTCTTTCACCTCTTTCTCCCTGTGATGTGGAGCCTTCAGCTGTTTGCCATAAACATGCATATTTGCATACTTCATGGTCTCCTCCACTTCATTTATATCAGACATCATATGAAATGCGTTTCTGTCTTCTGTAATTCTTGCATCTGGTGTTTACCCAGGCATCATTTTGATGATATCCTGATTTCAAGTCATTCCACATTATGCTCAGATTTGCATTCAAAGATGGGTGGTGATCTTTTCTTCCTCAGACTTTGTGTTATTTTCAGTGTCTCTCTCCCTCTCATCATCACAACACTGGAGCATATGCATAATGTTCTAACCTGTGGTGAATTTTTCCTTGAAAAATGAAGTTCTGATCTTCATTCACATTTCAAACAACCAATAGAAGAATGAGAAGAAAGTAAATTTTACTTACTCAGCCAAGGGTGTGGTGGATGGAATACACCATCAGTCATGGTCTTGTGATGTTTTAAAAACTGTCGCTTGCTGTAACCTTTAATGTACGGACTTTTAAATTGCTGGGAGCCCTCTGTGGCCAGTATTTAAATTGCCCTAATTAATTAACATTGCAAACTTTCAGAAAAAAAAACGCATATTTTCCATTCTGTGCGACACAGAAATACGAACTAAAAGCAGTCTGAAAGACAATAAATTTTTCTGTATACTCAAAAGAGCAATTTTTACAAACTAAAATTAACTGTGATTATTTTGTCATGAAATGCAAAATATAATCTTTATTATATGACTTACCCGTTGTTTTTTCTTCAACCTTGAATCATGGTGATATTGTAAATATAGTCACACTATATACAATAATATTTTGTTCAGACTGTACCCGAGTTTGAACTGCGTCACTTCACAGTTTATGATACACTCTGATGCGCGTGGCACTTCTCGAAGCAGTCCACCTCACACAGAGTGACACCACCCATTTTACAATAGAAGAGCGTGCTGCTGCTTTTCTTATTTAGCGAAACACATGACGTCTTTGTTTCCCTTTGGTTGGCCAGTGTTGTGAATGTTTCACCTCCAGTCAACTCAGTTGGGCCCCCTGGTAACTTTGGCCTTCCCTCGAGAAACGCCACTGTCCATGATATTCTGTTTGTGTGATTGAAGAATCATCTTGGGGGAGGGGGGTTTCTAGCAGAATTGAATAAATTATGTTGATTGACAAAGCAACACTCTCACCTGTTGGTAATACTCGCAAAATAGTGATGCAAAGTAATTATAATACTAGTCGAAAAGAGTGCCAATCTGACACTGATACTGAAAATTGCAGTGGCGAAGATACCTTTTACTCACAAAGTAATATTGGCTCAGTGGGTTTATACCTCTTCCAAGATGCAACATAAAAATGATATATAAAGAAATATATGACAGTCTGACACTGACTTTCTAACTCATAATTTGTCACTGAAAACCAATCCTTGAATGCATCACACTTCCTTGAAGGCTCTGGAAGCACTCACATGCAAGCACTGATGAATATTTCCTCATCACTTCTCGAAACAAATCTGGGCTGTATTTGACTGACCAGGTCATAAACAGTCATATCTAAACATAAATAGTATCAAAACCAGTACCGTGATAAACGATTTCTTTATACTGAGCTAAGGAATGAACCACTGACATGACCTCATGCAGGCTTGTTTTGGTTTCAAACCCAAGGTCAAACTGTCAGCACTCCCAAAGAGTGCAGATGTCTTGTGTCATATATATGTGTCATTTGGTCAACTCGGGTTGCTGCTTGCGTCGTATATATGTGACATTCACCCGATAAAGGTTAATAAATAATGGCATAGTTTGAAAGTCAAACACTTGCTGAAAGATTACTGGAAAGGTCTGTAATATCAAACAATTTAAATTACATCTCTCCCACCAATGATTAATTTTAGCACATTCTTCTTACCAGTGTGCCCACGTGGCAGTTAAATTGAGAAGGTTGAGATAGCTCATGTCTTGTATGATACAAGAAATGAATGTAACATATAGGAACTATCAAGGAAAAGGAATACTTGGAAGACCTTGAAGTAGATGACAGGAAAATATCATATTATGTCTCAGAGAAATAGTACGTAAATGTGAAGTAGACTGTGCTGGCCCATGATGTGTTTCAGTGGTGTGTTTTTCGTGAATATGGTGATGAACTTTCAAGTTCAGTAAAAGAAGGGAATTTCTTGACTGGTTAAATATCTATCAGCAACCCATAGAAGATTGCATACTATGTAATTAGGTGCTTAATGACATTGCCATGTACAGATTTTTACATAAAACCAGTAACAGTTTGAATATTGTTTCAGGAGTGGAAAGTGATTAATCCTTTCCATGTGCGTGTAAGACACAAAAATGCATTGAGTGGAAAATATGTCAAAATGTCCCTCCAGCTGTATCAGGTGGACTACAAGAGCTACTTGTTGGACTTCAAGAGCTTCAGCAGTGAGAACAATGAAGAGAATGATGGACCTTCAGTAACAGGTGCAGATATCGACTGTGGTTAGTGTGAGAAGTAATTCTCAGGCTTACTGGGTTTTTGGATTTTGTCCTTCATCCATTATTCTAAAGAACCCAATGTTTTAGGAACTGGATATGTTTTATCCTCAGGCAAAAGGGTGGGAGGTGCTTCCTCTATGGGGTCCATTAGAAACAGCTAACCTCAAATCATCTCTTTCCGATGGACACAACAGTGCAGGTGTCTTGCACCATTTCATCTGAGGATGAATCAAATCCATTTTCCAAACTGCTGTGTTCTTTAGGATACTGTATGATGGACAGAATCCAAGAACTCAGTATTCCCGAGTGTGATACACCATTGTCAGAACACTTCAGAATTCACATGAAAAGAAATGTTAGAACTGTACTCATATTGCACTGACAAATTTATTTCGTCTAAGGATTGCTGTTTGATCACACATTCCCAAAGGCAATGGAAGCATGGAAAACCGTTTATGGCCGTGATTATAAACTTAGCCCATGTTTGGTGCAGCGTAAATTCATTGATGCATGTCCAAACAAAGGAAATGAAGCCACCACTCCTGTAGTTCAGAAATTTGTGACTGGAGTAGCAGTTTGTTTGGCCCACTTTCCTTACTTTTGCATGGAACTAGAAAAAATGCTTGTTCTATGGTTTTTCTGATAATGAACTGTACTGTGATAGTCAGTTTGCTTATTTATGATGGTGGTGCTATCAATTCTCACTGAGAAAAACAATTTTAAGAGTACACATGAACTATGTTGAAGTAATGAAGTTGCTTGTTTACTGTGACAATATTATGAACATATATTTTCGCACCAGTCTTTTACTTATTTTTTCATAGCTTCTATTCCTCACCCAATATAATTAGAGTGAGAAAGTCAAAGAAGATGAGATGGGTAACATGAAATTGTGTAATTTAGAGCTTTCACTGACAGTTACAAACAAACAAAAGGCTCTTGTGTGCTCACACAATGAAGACTTTTTCTAGCACCTTCATAATGAGAGATTTCAGTCTAGCTGCACAGACTGCCTTCTAAGCTATTTATAGGTGGCATTCCATAAAGGTACTCCTTCCCTATGCCTCTCCTTTGACTAGGAGGAGGAGAAATTATATATATGTATAGTAAACTTCTTTATTTTACCAAAAATATGTTTTTTAAGTCTGTCAATTATATTTCTGCATCATTGCTTATTCCTAAAAGGCCTTGAAGCCTTGTGCTGTATACAGATGTTAAGCAAGGATGGTTAAGTAAGGGTGCATCATCATTGTTTAATGAAGAACAAAAAGTGAAATTATGAATTATTTGTAGTAAATCGGTATGATGAGGGATTTTGTGTTCAAATTTCATATGGAGTATTGTGGTGAAACCACTTCACAGTTTACATTTTTAAAGTAAACGGAAACAGACCTTTATTAGGTTGGGTTCTGCTCGCCCATGTGCCTATGTTTGCTGTTTCAGATCCCAGTGTTTGCCAGCAACAAAACACTGGCCATCATACAATGGAATTCTTTGAGATGTGTGCAGCTCTCATAACTCAGCTTGCACGCTGAGTCTGGTTAGTTCATACTTTCATTCAAGACAAAGTAATGTAGTATTTCAAATCACCATATACTGTCACACTAAGGTCCGTTTTTCCTTTTTCTTTTCAGTGTCCAGTGTCCACTGACATGAAAGAACTACACAGAACTGTTGATATAACATCGAAGCATAATCACTTGCACATCTTGTGTATATTGCTTGTTATAGTTGGAAGGAATTTTAATATGTGTATATCAAATATGCCAGTATCTAAGACAACCAGTAGTCATTATGATTTAGTTATGTGGAATGAAAGAAAAGGTCTTTCTTTGCCTTAAAGTCATGGAATTTGTCCTCATACTATGTTTCTTTGACAAATTTTCTCAATTTGTTGAGAAGCATAAGTGTAATTGAGTAAAATAAAGACATTATATAAGATTTTTATGATGTTCTTAAGACAAAAATTATATCTTTCTTAGCTTTGAGTTCAGAGCAGAAGAACAAGTGAAATCATTTTAATAGTTAAGACATACTAGCCTCTTCAGTAATGTGTTTATGAAGCATTTTCTTTTCCTTCACCTAAATAGAATGATTCAAAGATATGGTGATCACACCACACATTTCTCAGTCGTGACAACAAAGATGGTGAGTTTATGAAATGGCAGGTACTCCAGAAAATAGGTTTGATATATAGTAGTATGCTTCTTCCAGATGAACCAGTGATGATATTCTGGTATGACACTGTTTTGCTTCATGCAGGTTTTCCAGGCATGCCAGCATTGGGCATTTTGGAACATTGGCAACTAGTGGTATGTACATATAGCATACAATTTTTATACTGATTTGGACCAGATTTGAAATGGTATGTCATAGGGATGTCTTGACTCTTTAAAGTATATGATTTTCTTTTATGGCAATAAAAGAATTTCTTTTCATGAGTCTCAGAGTGCTGGTCTTAACAGTTTAATACAGTAATATTTGGAACCTAGTTTGGACTGCTTTCAGGGAATACTGTTTCCTTGTTTCTCCTGAAGTAACTGCTGAACTGTCCATCTATCTGAATAATGTAAGGCTGAGAAGCAAAAATATGTATTGGCTGAAATTTATTATTCACTAATTACATCATTTACATTGGCTCTGACATAACTCTGGCACTTAAGTCACCAGCTTCTTGTCACAGAGGTCTGGTTCGCTCGCAGTCTAGTTCATATGGGGGGCCGAAGTGGCCCTTTTGCAGGTTTCTGTGTCAGCACCCAGTTTTACCCCAGCCAGTTGCCCATGTATCATTTGAGGCTGGTGCAGTAGGCCCAATTGAGGCCATAGTAGCAAGGGCTGCTATATCACCCCACTTTTAACTTTTCCTTGTTTGCAATGTAAAACCTACTACATATTCTTAGTCATGCACTGAGCTGAAGTATAAGGGTGAGTGTAGTGGTTTTCTTTACTCAGTATGATTAGTAGGTCAGAATTCTCAGTGTAAAAGATACTGTTGCATGTAGACCATGTAGTAAAAAACTATACAACAGCCATTGCTAGGTAATGACTCTGTAAACAACAGCTGTTGCTAGCAAATAGTGTCAACAGATGTGAATGCAATAACAGAGGAACTGTTGGTGGAGGTGTTTTCTGTGCTGTCCATGCTAAGGCTATATAATGAGGAGTGGGAGCAGTTACAAGAGAATCTTAAGATGGCAGTGAAGATAGCAGGAGGTTGGTGTGAGTTGGCCACCAGCCTGGGTATTAGTCAGTAGGAGCAATGAGAGTTATTTGTGAGACAGTTGCTGGCCAGTAAGGACATGAACAGGGAAGCTCTGGAAGCTACAACGGTGGAAATTGTTACTGGGTGACAGCCTGTGAAGATAAGCAGGCTGAGAAGACTTAATGCGTGCTGTAGTGAATTGTATAGAGTGTGTGAATTAGTGATAGTGCTATATTTACTTGTAGTTATGATCTGAGTGTTCAATAAATCCAGCTATCAATGCAAACCCCTTCTATAGTCACTCATACTTGTGACAGTATTTATAAGAACAGTGGTAATAGTTGTAGCAATAATGTGTTGTCGTCATTGATGACGAGAGTGAAAGCAGCAATATTGACAGGCAGAAGAAGAATGTGGTGGTATGGATGGGGATGAAATGTAGAATGTGCTTCATAGTTGTATGTTACATGTCTTTTCCAACTGCACCGTATGGAATTTTGCATTCTTAATTGGCTGTAATGGTCATTTGTTGGAGAACAAATACGATGTAGGTGTAATCACACTACTGGTGATATGCACATAGTCAGAAGTTACTTTTCCATTTATGTTATTAAATGCACGTGGAATTTGTGTTTGATATCATGTATTAATTCTTTGTAAGATGAACTGATTTTCAGCAACATGAAGTTTGATTTGCGCTGCGTGTAAAGTGTGGAGTGAATGATCAACACTTATCAAAATTAAATTCATCTGGTACTTCAAAATGAGGACTATCAGTGCCAGATTTAATTGAAATCCATCTAGTAGTCCTTGACTTAAACACATAAACAGACAGATATAACTTCCACATTTATACACGTGCACATAGTACATATAAATGAGTATTTTGGTTTACAGAGAGAAGGGTTGGTGGTACAGGTTATCATACAATCATTCCTGGTGATGTTTTCCATTTATTACGGTAATAAATAAGATCATTCACATTAAAATATATAATAAAATATTCCAGGAATTATAAGCTTACTTGTAGCAGAAGCCAGTAATAATATAAATGCAAAGTTATGTTCACATAAACATATTTGTATGTTTTTAAATCTTATCTTACACAGTTGTTGTCTTATAACTGCTACAGTCTTTAGTACCTCAAAATCTACTGCCCGCTTCATATTGAATAAACAACAGCAACCCATTTAATGTTGCTCCATTGATAATGTTGATTGTACTTCATTAGCAGACATAATACAAGGAAAAACACATTCTAGTAAACAGTAGCTTTAAAACACGTTTCTTAATTACTTTTAGCTGATAAATGCTTCTTGTTGCACCTCAGTTTCTGAAAATATGCAACTTTGTGTTTCTGCTATATTAACACATTCACTGCCATTCCCATCACCTGAAAGGCTGAAGTTTACTGCAAGCCAATACCAACCCTGCCAACTGACAGGCTGTTGCTGCTGTGTACATAAAAGTCATTATGTGTTACAGATGTCAATCAAATTCAGAGTAAATTTAAAGGTAACTTGAAAGAATTGGAATATATAGCAGTTGTTGATTGCTTTTTATGTGTTCTCTACCATTCCAGAGTGGTATAATTAAAAAGCCCAGTTTTCATGGAAAAAATGAATGGTTTTGCAGGTAAAATCCCACTGCAGGGGCATGGCATTGAATACTTTGATTATTTAATTGATTACCTAAAAATTTAGTTGCAGTAAGTTCAGTGTTGAAAATTATGCAATGAATTCAACATCCAAAAACTGTTGGATTTACTGAGCAGGAAAATGTTTATTGTAATGAATCTTGGCAGAGGAATAGTCAGGTTTCCACTGGACTATATAAACAAATGTTACACGGCGCCAAATCCCAGAAGACTGCTTTCTTCTTTATATAAACAAAGTATACCTTTCACTATATTTAACAATTTGGCCCTCTCTTAACCAGGCTTCGTCAAGGACAGCTGCTACGTTTTTCCTTCCTAGATCTGCTTCTGATTTCAACTTTTGTACTTTAGTTACATTAATATTTTTCAGTGTTTTGTACGTTTCTATTCCTGAAAATATTGATCTAGTTGAAATCTGAAAACCGGGATTCACCCAACACCCACAGCTGAAGTTTACGCTCATGCTGATTAAAAGTTATTTCCACATATAACAGCATTTTAACACATTCAGGACTGGAGGGACCAATTGGCCCTCTACGTTTCTATAGCATTGCGGACCAGGCGGGCCAATTGGCCCTTTTCTGACGTGTTATGTTACAACCGACTATATCTCGCTGTGTGGCCACATTGCATCATAACTACTGTGTAGTTGACCTTGGGAATGTTTGCTAGCTTAGCCAGTAACATGGTCACGCTCATTTCCTGTCACACCCTAAAGAAAAAAGCCTTTGTTCGAGTCCAAGCTTCCACATATGAACCAGGAAGTTAGCAGTGCAACATTGATCAGAGATGAAAGCAGTTGCAGGCGAAGCGTTCTCTCGGAGAACAAGAAATATTAGATTTGTTCTCCGATGAGCTGTCAGATTTGCCAACTGCTTTGTCTTCCGATAGCGAGGCCAGCCTCAGTGAAAGTGACAGTGACAGGGGCCACAGGGCCCCACAAAATATTGTGTCCAGTGAAAGTGAGAGCTCTGATGAAAGTTTCCAGAGATATCACACATGCAAGCACTTCTAGGAGCTCTGATAAGTGTTCTCCAAAAATTTTAGTTCATAAAATTAATTAGGAGATTTTATATTAATTTTTAAAGTGAACAGTGCGCAAGTTAGGGTGCTAGGCTTGAGAACCCCGGTCCCCAGGGTGATTTAAATATTTAAACAACCGGTTCGCAATGTGTTAATATGCACAGCCTATTTTAATCTTATGATTTCTTCCCTTTTCTTTACATACCTTTAGTATTGTCCTTCCATGTACTAATTATAGGAGTTCACCCATCATTGTGTGCTGAAGAACAGCTTGTCCTGCAGGACTATGCTGACACCCAAGGCAAGTTAGCATGTCTGTATAGTGGTGAACTCCCCCTACTGACATAGAGTGTCAGTCTGTTCATGGGCATAGTAATTAGTTCGCTGTACTTACAGGCAGTAATGAATTTACTCTCCCAATATTCAATGCCACACAGCTAAAATACATAGTAATGGATGCACTGTACTGACATCCGGTACTTGTAGATAATCTGCATAGTAATGAAGTCACTACATTGATATCCAGTGCCATTCTGTTCATCAAAATACTATAATTAATCCACTCTATTGATAAGTGTCAGACACATCATCTGCATAGTAATGAATGCACTCTTCTCACATCCAGTCCTGATACATTATCGGCATAGTAGTGACTTTGTGTTAGGTGGCATGTATGTCTGCTTGTCATAGCAACTACTGTTCTATTGGTGTTTTTTTTTCTGATCATTTCAGTATCATGCAAGAATAAGGCTTCTATGCAACTTTTTCCCCAACTCTGTATATCACATTGATTTGATGTAATACAACATGGTTCTCTCTTCTGGCATATGATGTCATGTGGTCTGTTGAAAACAAGCATTGGTGAGTTTGTGGTTTACAGTATTAAAGTAAATTGATTATGAATTCAAATAAATTCATGCTTGTTTAAAATGATGAGAATGTTTCTACTACCACTATCTCGTAAGTACAGGAAGTTTCATATTTGTACACTCTCATGCACACAGTAAAGTATAGTGGTCATGGCAAAATTGTTCTCAATATACTGGAAATCTGAACAGGTGAACAGATGTTATTAATGTTTGGTATTCAAAGGTTTATCCATCCTAGATTTGTGCCCAGTAAAACTGAGCATTCCAGGTCCAAACAGAGTGGCCTTTCAGATAAGCACCAAAATACACAATGGTGATTTTCTTGAAAATGGCTTGATTGATTTTATTAAATTTCAATAGTTTATGGAATTCATAGCCTCCATAGGTGGTATCTTCAGAAAAATAATGGTATGCAGACTAGGGGTCCAAACATAATGTGTTGATTTACTCAAAACTGGCTTTATTGGTGAGATGACTTTCATTGTTGTTCAGTATTCAGCAAAATGCAATGGCCTACTGGGTGACAGTTGCTTTCGTTTCTAAGGTGATGCAGTCAGGGTCAATCATATATGAGAAAGTATGCATGATGTCACTTTTTTTATTTGCACTGTTGGTGCGTGTGTAAGTCACATAAAATTCCTCCATATACTGAAAAAGAATATTGCATGGGACTTTCTTTTGTATAGGGAATATGTAATGGTAACAGAATTTTTTGAGAATGTCAGTTTTACATCAGATGGCTTCTCAAACACATTCCAGATATGAAGCTTCTGTACACCACCTATTTGATGTAGAATATCGATGCATTACTTGCTTTAATAAATGTTATGCTCTTTAATGGCTTATTTTTGGTTCTGCTTTAAAAAATAATATCTGTGAATGATGTTTGATATATTTTTGTAAGACTTTTTTGATAATAGGTCACATCGTAAAAGTAAAGGTATCCCTTTAAGAGGCCATGGAGGCCCATAGGGTTGTGAGGTGTTGAGGCTCCCACATTTTCTAGAAAATCAGCTCGCAGATGATGGTGAGGTTGTCAGCCTTATGCGCCGGCTGCCCTTTATCCCCAGGAATGTTCCTGGTACTGATTTCTGTTAGAGGCTGAGTTGACCCCAGCGCCATAGTGCAGCTGGAAGGATTAGGTAAATTGAAAAAATCCACCTCATTGGGATTTGATCCTGCGACCTTCCGGCTTGTAGCACTGTTTCTCAATCAACTATAGACATACTGAAATTTGAAACTCTGATGCAGACATGTGCCTCATTATGACAGATGTGTATGTGCTGCACTGATGTCTTGCACAGGCCTCCTCAGTTCTCTTCTGGAAGAAGTACTGCATATATCCTTTCACTGAAACCAGTTGCATTCAATGTGGAAGTTAATTTTATGTGGATGGTAGACTTGCTGAAAAATTGTTATGACAGTCTGTTGTCATTGTACACTTTTAGTAACCCTGGTATGTGTATGGAGTTGTACAGATGAATGAAGTTGATGCTACATCTACAAAATCATATCTTCTTCCTTCACTGTAGAGACAGTCTTCGGTGTGGATGTCATGTGACAAGCTGCCATTAGCTAAGTCCTTGGTTGCATAGCTGGGCTGCAACAGATACAGTTATTTGTAAACTTTACATAATTTGATTTGTTTCATTGTGGTCTGTCACACTCACAGTTATAAATACAAACCACTCCGTCCAATGTGACATATAAGTTTTTACTACGTTAAAACTTACCTCCCTTACATGTTTCGGTCCTTATGGGCCATCTTCAGAGGGAACATCATTACAAACTGGAAACTACCATCACAATAGGTGTTTTGATTTAAAATACATACACTTATATCCTATAATGCACAGTATGCTTAAAGTTGAACATTTCACAGTCACAGCAGCTTCCTGGTGTTGTAAAGTTTTTAAAAGTTTCTAGATGTTATTTAAAAAAAACCTTTATTGTCAATAGTTAATTTTTTTTTTAAACCACGTAGGTTCGTGTCTGTACTCCTAATGTCCTTGTGTGGGGCAGATTTTGTGCCACCTGTCTATCTTGATGAGGAGGTTCTTGATGTCGTCCAGGGTTTGTTCATGGCTTGCTGTGTTGTTTTCACGAACAAACCCTGGGCGACATCAAGAACCTCCTCATCAAGATAGACAGGCGGCACAAAATCTGCCCCATACAAGGACGATGATAGGAATACAGACACAAACCTACGTGGTTTAAAATTTTTTTTTTAACTATTGACAACAAAGGTTTTTTTAAATAACATCTAGAAACTTTTAAAAACTTTACAACACCAGGAAGCTGCTGTGATTGTGAAACGTTCGACTTTAAGCGTACTGTGCCTTATAGGATATAATTGTATGTATTTTAAATCAAAACACCTATTGTGATGGTAGTTTCCAGTTTGTAATGATGTTTCTTCTGAAGATGGCCCGTAAGGACCGAAACATATAAGGGAGATAAGTTTTAATGTAGTCAAAACTTATATGTCACATTGGACGGAGTGGTTTGTATTTATATTTACATAATTCAGTTTCATGTATTTAGTGAATTAATTGTTAAGGCTTTTGGGTTGCAGCTCTGTGTTGTTTTAGAAGAAACTTCTAATGTTTTATGTGAGAGACACAACAGGATGCAAACTATTAAGATTCTAATGTTTTGCACAAACTTTGCCCATACCATGTATTTCTAATTCAAAACAATAACATGAGTTTCTAAGTATTATTTTGGTTGTGTTAAGTTTATCAGACTTCCTGGCAAAATAACTGCATATGTAGTATTACAGAATTACACACATAAAGTAAGCGGCTATAATAATTCTAAGATGTTGTTTTATGGTATTGCTTTACATTTTATGTGTCTAACATACTATTAATTAGATTAAAAGAGTATAAGGATTAAGTGAAATGTCTGATGTTGTGTTTCCTTTAATCCTTTGAAGTTTATTGTGAAATTTATGAATGGATATTCATAGGAAGTTGAAAATTGAAAAGAAATTAGTGGAAGACTCCTGAAAGTTTAGAATCACCTTGGCAAGGGGAATTCTGGTAACTTATAAGATATTTTCTTTTATATTCTAGAACATTCATTCAGAAAATTTACCCCACTTGAATTGTCCTTCCATTATAAAGATATGAGTAGTTGTGAAAGGAGGAAAGCAGTATCATCTTCATGTTATACAAACATACAGACAACACAGTTACATGGAGCACAGACATTAATATAATAGGAATATATGAATCAGGTGAAAGGAAAGTTTTTGTGAATATATTTTACAGGATGCAAGGTTCTGGGACAAAAATTCTGCCAGCAGTTCTTCAGTCAACTGTAAATTATTTTACTGTGACTTAATTATGAACTCAGTATATATATGTATATTTTTGTGTATATTGTTATTCAGTAACATGAAATGAATTGTTATGAACAGACCACTTTTAAGTCTTACTCTGATTGTTTCTTTCTAGCAGCCAAGATTGTAGAGTAATTTTGTAGCCCTAGTTCATACCTGACGCTGAGTGGACAGGCATATGTAGTCGTATGAAGTTTTGGATCCCCCGTTCAAACCTGCTTGGTAAGTAAATGGCACAGATGTTGCTATCATTGTCTCTTCATGATATTCTGGAAATTTAATTTGTAATTATTAATTGAATAGAGCCAAGACACTTTTATTCTTTAATCCAGTAAATCATCACAAACATGAAACGCACACCTCAATAAATTAAATTATTGTAGTCAGTGAATCGTGTTAAGGTTGTATATAGTTCAAGTGGGCAATGTTGTCAGAATGACTATGGAGTGCCTCTTCATCATACAGAGGACATGATGTATGATAATTTACCTGAGTAAAATTTGGCTGGTAGTTGGGAAGTATTGAATAAGGAGTTGTGGACCAAAGACAAGGATTGGGACTCCAGATTGGGTGTTGGGTATAGGACTAATAACTTCTTGCAGTTAATCATTAGTATGTTAAGAATACTGCAAAGGGCTTTGAACTTAGATGGATTTTTTGGCATGACTGAGAAACAAAACTTAGAAAGCCAGGAGTCTCTACAGGGTAGGCTTATGGAAGGTACTGAAGGTACTGCTTCTCAACCTTTTTCTCCATAGTATTGCTGTGTCCATCATGTGATATTCTAAAAGCAAGAACACAGTGTTTCAGGAGTTCGATCTGCTAGCATTCTCAGGTGAGTTCTACCTATTCAATTGGGTCCATTTAAAAGAGCTAGTACCAGTCACTGAACCAGTGAGATCCAGGTAAGCAGATCCAACTCCTGAACATTTATAATGTTTTTCAGGAAACTAGTAATACTAAGTGCAACATGCATCTGGAAGGTTTTGGCTCTAGGTAAGGTTGAGACTCTGAAAGAGCCTGAGCAAAACTGAGGGTTCACGAGGGGCTCAGTAGAGGTCTGAGTGCTTAATGGATGACTGGAGGTTGTCCTCCCATGTCAACACACTACTATACAATAAAATACAAATGTAATTACCATTATCAGACCCCTGTAGCAGTGGGTTTTTGCACATTGTATCCCACAGATCATTTTGTCAAAATATCATAGTACCACCATAATAAAAACAAAGTTTATTTCTTCGTAGAAAGTGCATTTAATAATTATGTACATTTTAATACTACACTAATCCTTAATGGAAGTTCAGAAGGACTGTATATAAGACAATATAGAAATATTATTATAGTGCAGAAATAATAGATTTCTTTTGGTTAGAATGCAGGAAAGTGTTGTGTGACTCAATAATTATTTTTAAGATCTTGTGTCCTACCCAGCCAACCATTAAGTCCAAACAGTGGGGGACATCCCACCAATTCAGAAACATTGTTAATGACAGTATATTAACTATGAAAATTATTAAAGTGTTTAATGACATGAGAGGACAGCTGCATTTGGTGGACTGGAGAGGAGGTAATCATGACCAATTTGGAGGTGTTATTCTGAAAATTTCCTGGACAGACTGAAGAAAACCATGAAACCCCTCAGTTAGGATAGTATGTGTAGTAGATTTTAAACAGGCTCTTACAGAATACATGTTAGAAGCATTACCACTTCAGCAGATTGGCATGGACTGTGAAATAAAACCTTGCTATGTATGAAGTCATATAAAGATTTAATTTTCTTCTAGGTTATATTACTGGAATGTTGACAATTTTAGAAACATAAAAACCAGTTTTTCTGTTCACTAGTCATAATAAACATTGAAGTTAAAATGTTTATCCCACCTTTCAGAAAGTTTGTAGTAGTTTAACCAATGATCATGAGCACCAGAAGGTTTTTTTCCAAGGGATGGCAGCCAGAAAATGTTCTGAACAAACTTGTGTTTAAGGTGTTCAAGAATATTTATATGGACCACCCTAGGGTTGTGGGTCACGGTGTTCAAACATTGATGATGCCACGTTTAAAAATAATTTTAACTTTTAGCACTAATATATGGTATATTTCCTTCTCTTCTTTGAATATATATTTTTTTTAATCCAGAACTGTAGAGGATGGGGCAAATTCTTGCCTTGCATCCCACCCCCTGCACCCCTGTCAGGGCCTATGCAGATGATTGTTTTAAATGAAGAACAATGTAAGGGCAGTTACAATAGTAAGAGGAGCTATCAAAACCAAATTTTCTCTTGCTCAGTGTGACAGGACTTACCTGAGATGTACAAAAATCTCTGTATAGTTTATTTTATGAATCTCTTGTTCAGTGTAACATGAACTCTTATCTGAAAGAATTGGTTGGTAATGATAAGATTGTGAGAGTCTTCATGAAACTAACCCTCACACTCATACCCGGCGGAGGTTGTCGAATTTTTAAGGGCGGAAAAATTCAGGGAACAAGTCCTCTGGGAGGGACTTTAAGCCTTGGGTCCCGTGTCGTAGCTTTACGGCACGTAAAAGAACCTCATATCTCCAAAGGAGGTCACTGAGCCAAATTAACGGACGTTTCCCGCCCAACAGCAGTCTCTAATACCTCTGGTAGATGGGGGAAGCATTATAGATACCTCTCAGTTAGTAGAGCCGGTCTCGTTGGCTGAGAGGGACTGATGGTAAGCACCAGTACCGGTAGGATATAGAGACTGGTAGAAATCATAGAGGGAAGCACAATGGACCAATACAGGTCTCAGTGCATGGGGAAACCCACCCTCTCCAATAACTAACTAACTAACCAACCCTCACACTCCCTTTTTCTTTGACCTTTGATTTCTAAATAGAGATTTCAGATTTAAGCATATTCTTTATTTTTCATGTTTGTGGATGTATGTGAGTGCAATGGGGAAGAAAAAAAAAACAGAGAACACTGAAGAAAACTATACTATAAGACTAAGTTGTATTGTGATCATGTGCAGTTATACCAGAGCAGAATAGAATATCAGAGGAAGGCTATGAACAAAATGACATAGAATAATACAGTGTGTTGTGATATTTGAGAGATTTTTTTTGGCAAATTTCTTTCGTAATCTGGTGTTTTGCTACACTCTCAGGACTGAAGAAACCTCATTTCTTAGTGATGTAATTTGATTAAACCATGAAAAAATGTTTCAAATAAGTTTTTATAATTTTCTTGAAATAGTGATTCTTTTTGATTTTGTAGTTTCTGAATGTACATCTCTCTGTGACCTATGAAATTGCATAATTTATTTTTACACTTGACTCTCCTTTGACTCTGAAAATGGAACATACAAGGGAGAGTCAGTAAATAGGTCACAAATGAATATAAAATGTAAAATATGTGATATTTGAACCTGGAAAAACATTTGTTTCTTGCATATCCTGCACTAAAATTGATACGCTTGGCCTATCGCTTTTCAAGTGCTTCGAAACCTGCAGCACTGAAGTCTTTTGACTGTTGTCTCAGCCACTTCCACACCTCCATTTCAAGCTCTCTTTCATCAGTGAAACATTTGCCACCAAGGCAGTTCTTTGGGAGACCAAACAGATGGAAGTCACTAGGGCCCAAGTCTGGGCTTTAAGGTGGATGGTCAAGAAGTTCCCACTGTAGTTCTTGAAATTTCTCCTGGGCTGCTCTTGGACGCTATGGGGCCTTGCATTGTCATGATGAAGCAGTACCTGTCTTGCCAGTTGGCCTGGACAATTTCTGCAAATTGCATCCTGAAGCTTCAACAGAACTTGACACTATGATGCAGAATTCACATTTCACCCCGCTTCAGAAAATGAGCTAACAGTACTCCCTAAGAATCCTGATATATGGTAAGCATAGCCTTCTCAGCTGATGGTATAACCCTAAACTTTTTGCTTGAGTGAGAATGTGAAGCATAGAAGCACGCTTTGATTCAGGTTGGTAGTGATGCACCCATGATTTGTCCCAGTAACATCCCTGTTAACCATATCTCCTCCCTCATCTGCATACCATAAGAGATGTTGCAAGGATAGACCCATTCAATTCATTTTTTCTTGATCCTTCAGTTCTCTGGGCATCCACTATGCCCACACTTTCCAAAACTTAAACGATCATGCATTATACTGTATGCTAAACCATGGGAACACCCTAGTGAAGTTACTACACTGTCTATCATTATCTTCCTGTGAGCTCAAATCAACTCTTCCACCCACTGCACAGTTACTTCTGTTGCAATCTCAACAGGGTGACTTGGACATCATATGCGACTTTTGAATGACCTTGAGAGAATTTCTCAACCCAGTCATGGACTGCCTTATGCAATAAACACTTCCCACTGTAAACAGAGAACATTTCGTTATTAATATTCTTGGCATTGGGTCCTTTTGGCCACAAGAAATGCACAAAAGAATGATGTTCTTCAGTAGAACAGTCCTCAAGCATAGTTGCCATTTTGACTACTGAAACCAGCCTCTGAACATGTGCATCTGCTACCTAGAATTTCAAGAATCTGGACTGTGCTGCTATCTAGTGACACACATAGATAACCTATTACATCCATTGCAAGTGTTTTATTTTTAATTTTTGACCTATTTACTGGCTCTCCTTTGTATTATGCATGGCATAGAACAGAATAATATTCTATAATGCAAAATACATTACCTACAGTTCCCAAATGGGATGGCTAATTTTCATACATCAGATGTAAATATTGTATGCTGAAGGTTGTACAAAAGTAGCCCAGAGTCAACATTTTTGAAAATGTATAAATAAGTTTGTTGTTACACCCACCTAGAATTTCTTGACTTGTGTTGGTTGATGAGGGCACAGTTTGTTTTCCAGGTGCTTCTGGAATTGCTGTTGCATCACCATCCATTGAGATGTTCTGCATCATTTCAGATGTCCGCTCTTCAGCTTCCAGCAACTCAACAGTGTGTGCCAGATAATCATTGGCTAGCAGACTGAGCATGTGGAATGAGCCTATGGAATCCACAGAATAGTAGGTAAGTAACTACATATGCCAGACTTTTGAACGAAAGTTCTTTTGCTTGAGAGTAGCTGGATCCAATGCAAATTTTTTTTTTTGCATGCCTTTCCCTAACTTTGTCAATGAAAATTTAATTCAGAGCTGATGTTGGATGGAGACATTATACATAGGTACAACAGTATTACAGAGGCAAATTCAGTACAGTCACTCTCTGAGGTATGAAAATTCCATCCATGATCAATTCAGGGTATGAACATTATGTATTACAACATATTTGCAAAAGTGAAAAACTGTGCTTCAGAAATATGAATGTGTGAGTGATTGCTCACTTGGAATTAAGCTGTTATTGACTCATGCCTGATGAGAGAGAGAAAAAAAAGATTCCTCTTAGCTTTTCTTAGGCAGATGAAGTACATGTGTGACTAGATGACTTTCATGACTCACCAAATGAAAGTGTGGAGGCGAGAGTTAGATCACGAAGGACTCTGGTCCCTACAGTGACCCAGATGAGCAAGAAGTGGCGAGCAATCTGTCTCACTGGGCAACCACGTTTTCTGGCCGCTGCTGTCACATAACGCTCCACCACTGTCTCAAACCATTGCATCAACTTATCCGGCCCAGCTTGCCTCTCCAGTAGATACTCAAACTCTTTGAACACTGCAGATATTAATATTTTAATAATTAATACTTACGTTATTAACTAAGAATTAAAGAGAATATATTTAAAAGAACTGAATTGCATACCCCAGTATCTGGAGTCAGATCAGAGAATTCTGATTTCAGAAACTTCATGGATTTAGGATGGTCCTAGACTGAGTGAATGATGAGATTACAGGTTTGAATCCTGGGTATGGCATGCATTTTCTTACACACCAGTCATCTCATGCACCATCACAATCCCTCAATTTTGGGATCACCCATACAGCAAGTGTAACAGTCCAGCCACAGATTCTGTTCCAAGTGTAACTTACCTTGTACATGTATTTATAACATATTGTACATACTGTGTGTATGTATACAGATGAACTTGTATATGAACCCTCTGAATAGAGGTCCAGAAGATGTCATTAATGCACTATGGTTTATACCTATCCAGGTGGTCTATTAAAAAGATATATTGTTTAGAATCATGAATATTGAATGTTGTGATGTAGTGTTTAGGTTGCCTGCTTCTTATTCATGAAATACCAGCTCAAACACTGGTTGTTTGATTCTTTTGTTGCTTTACTGTCTCTTGAGGTACAGTACCTTAAAAGTACAGTGTGGTTGCTTCTTCTTATATACTATCCAGGCATCTTTCACAGTCATGCTCTCATTAGTTATTTATGCAACTTTCATGGAATTTGAGAAAATATTGTAATATAAATTGAGGAACAGTTTGTATACCATTAGTCTGGCATTTAATGTGACCACAGGTAGTGATCCATTCTTTTCATATAAAGTTTCATATGTTTTTATTTTTGTCATAATTTTATACACTAAGTTGGTGACTGTTTTTCATGGAAATGTCACACTTTTGTCTACATTCCTTTTTCAAGCATGAAACATACTGGCCAGTTCAGATGTAGGTGATCAGACACTCGGCTAATTAAGGACACCCAAGAGGATTTCTTATATGGGATGTCGCTCATTACGTGGTCTTGGCCCCTTTAGGACTATGCACAAGAATACTGAATAATGAGGACAGAACATTTGTGCAGAATTCAAATCTGGAGTCCTATTTCATGCTAGACACTAACTGCATGCTCTCTTGATTGGCTGACATTTCTAGATGCAAAAATATTTTGAAGTTTGCTTTGTTATGTCTATCCATCTATTGCATGCCAACCTACAAGTAATATGCCTCATGCCAGTAACATACTCAGTCTGAGTCAGATGGTTAGAAGCAAGTAACACGATGTCTTTTCAAGCCATACTGATTTTTTAAAATCATGAAGATTAAAATATTCAAATTATAATATAATATTGCAGGGCACAAAGCTGACCATTTACCTCTAGTGCTGAGGACAAGATTGGAGGAACTAAACCTTCACTCCCCCATGTATCGTCAGTTAAGCATGGGAAAACTTTACCTTTATCTTTTAATATAGTATTGTTTTGTATGTATTTGAGGGTGCAATAATGATATGAACTGAGGGTATTCGAGAACAGGTCACTGAGAAGAATATTTTGACCTAATGTGAAGGAAGTGACAGGATGCTGGGGAAGGTTCCATGATAATTTTTATAATTGCACTGTCCTCCAGATATTTTAAGAATAATTAAATCAAGGAAGACTGGATAGTCTGAGCACGTACAGAAGAAATGAGAAGCAAATACAGAATTTTATTTGGGAAACTTAAAAAGAAGAGACCTGTTGACAGAATTAGGTGCAGATGGGAGAATAATATTAAACTAAATATTAACAGAATGGGAAGGAGGGTGTGGACTGAGTTCATCTGACCCATGGTAATGACCAGTGACAGGTTCTTGTGGACACAGCAGTGAACGTTTGAATTCCATGTAAGGTGGAGAATGTCCTGGCTAACTGATCATGAAGGACCCTGCTGCACAGAGTTGGCTATTTTAAGGACTGCTTCATGTTGGGACCTAAATTAAATTTCTCATATTATATAGTTTGAGCACCTTCACAGTTTTTTTGTGAAACTTCATACATTGCATTGCTGTTATACAGGTAATGCTGTTGCAATGTGTAAACATATTTCCTTTCATTTTAATATTAATGCTGAATCTAAATACATTTTTTCTATCAGGCAAAACATGTACATCAGACAGGCTTCATACAGGGTGGGGTGCAGAAATTTTTGAAGGCGAAGAAAAGAAAAATTATTGCTGATAGACAAAATTTATGTTTAGCTAATGAAAGAACGTACTTTAAAGCAGTGTTCCGCAACCGGTGTGCCATCACAAGGTGGAAGGTGTGACGCGAACTTTTACCTATTGTAAGAAATTAATTGTCGAATTTTATTCATTTTATTTTATCCCAGTTACCATGTTTCATATGCTTATATTTTATTCTCAGCCACTGCACTGATTAAACAAGATGAGGTTTCTTAAGTTTTGAGGTTTTCACGGCGATGACAATGAAGAAAGTCGTCTTCTGGGTTTAGGCACCGTGTGTTCTTCGTTTTGGCCGACGTTTCGGAGGAACGTAGCGCCTCCATCTTCAGAGCAGTTGAATAGCTTGGAATGCGGAGAGCAGTAGCTATAGTGATAGGATGTGAAATCGCTGCTTATATACGAAGTAGGCAGGGGGGGTGGTTAGGGAGAACGGACCAATGGGAGCAGCGGGGAGCGATTAAGACCATATATGGTGTTGTGTTGACTGAGGGAGGGTGGGGGAACGGCCAGTTAATCCAGGAAACGTGAGGTCAATAGCACTAGGAAGTGCGGTAGACAAGAAGAACCGGTAGGTTGAGGACAGGCTACTGACGTCAATGACATGACGAAGAACTGGTGTGGCTAGTTGGATTCTCTTGAGGGAAGAGATGCTTCCATGTCTGTCGAGAAGTTGAGAGCGATGAAGACCATGTGATGTGATGTGCTAAGTAGGGG
>NW_019729940.1:84311-84864 GCF_002891405.2 Cryptotermes secundus | reverse complement strand
CGGTTTCCATGGTGAACTGAATGCATGGGTTGATACTGTTTAAGTGGTTCAGGAAACCCTTCAGGTTGTCAGGTCCGTGGGGCCAGATGACGAAGGTGTCGTCCACATATCGAAACCAGCATAGGGGCTTGAGTTGGGCCAAATCCAGCGCCCTCTCCTCGAAGTACTTCATGTAGAAATGGCAATGACTGGAGATAGTGGAGAGCCCATGGCTACACCGTCAGTTTGTTCGTAGAACTGGCCATCGAAGCTGAAGTAGGATGTGGTTAGGACATGGCGAAAGAGTGAGAAACTCTGCCGAATTTGTCCACACCATGAAATCCCTCCGGTTGAACCCTTGTGATATGATGGTTAGCTTCGATGTGGCATCGCTTTTCACCAAAGTGCCAATCAAGGACACTATGGATCTACTAGGAGGAAACTTCGCCGAAGATGTTTTGAGACTCTTTCGCCATGTCCTAACCACATCCTACTTCAGCTTCGATGGCCAGTTCTACGAACAGACTGACGGTGTAGCCATGGGCTCTCCACTATCTCCAGTCATCGCCAACTT
>NW_019729940.1:76317-83286 GCF_002891405.2 Cryptotermes secundus | reverse complement strand
CACCCGGTTCTTCTTGTCTACCGCCCTTCCTAGTTCTATTGACCTCACGTTTCCTGGATTAACTGGCCGTTCCCCCCCCTCCCTCAGTCAACACAACACCATATATGGTCTTAATCGCTCCCCGCTGCTCCCATTGGTCTGTTCTCCCTAACCACCCCCCCCGCCTACTTCGTATATAAGCAGCGATTTCACATCCTATCACTACAGCTACTGCTCTCCGCATTCCAAGCTATTCAACTGCTCTGAAGATGGAGGCGCTACGTTCCTCCGAAACGTCGGCCAAAACGAAGAACACGGTGCCTAAACCCAG
This sequence comes from Cryptotermes secundus, assembly GCF_002891405.2. Lineage (NCBI taxonomy): Eukaryota > Metazoa > Arthropoda > Insecta > Blattodea > Kalotermitidae > Cryptotermes > Cryptotermes secundus. Next base: position 82,976 of record NW_019729940.1, on the reverse strand, counting down.
AAGACGACTTTCTTCATTAAGATGATTCTTGTTTATTCTTTATTACATGCTGTGATTTTTTATGTACAGTAATGTTGTATTCTAAGAAATTAAACGTAAATTATTTACTCACAGTTGGTTTTATATCATAGTTTTCATTATTGATTTATTTTTATTTTTCTTGCATCAACGCGGCTTCTTTGATATACTTGCTGCATGTTCTGTGGACGTGCTTTTCCCTAAAACTGCAGGGATTAGCAAGGGTTTCCATGTCTTTTATAACACTGTTTTGGTATTTGCCCCTGTTTGTTAGAAGTTAGAGCTTCTTCAACTCTATGACTTTCTTGCTGTAACGATGCACCTACCGATTGTTGGACTTCATTTAAAATTATAAATATTTCAAAAATAAGTCTGTATAGTGTCACTTCTTCTGTTTGAAGAGTAGAGGACTCGCATCTTACAATTGTTTCAGTTCTTTCACAGCTGTGCTCTGAAGTAGTTCAAAAATTGTGGTTGCCAGTTAGTCTTGCTATTTTCTATTACTATTAGAGTATTTTATTTTTTCAAGATGGATAAATTCCTTATACGTAGTGTTTCGTCCACGAGTGCAAGCATTGAGCCCGAAAAAAGAAACAAAAATTAGTACACCGGCAGTATAGTGTTAATTACTTATCTTACGGGTTTTTTGGTGTGGTGATAAAATGTGCCCAATCCCCGAGTGTATCATTTGTGGTGAAAAATTCAGCAATGCTGCTATGGTTCCCAGTAAATTGAAACGACATTTGTCAACAAAACTTCCTTCTCTAACAAGCAGAGGTGTCAATTATGTTCATTGCTTGTTGGAACAGAACAAAAAACAAAGAACGTTAATGACTGTGACAGTAAGTGTGACAGAAGAAGTACAGGAAGCAAGTTATAAGATAGCCGAAATTATCGTAAAGGTAAAAAATCCACACACAATAGCTGAAACGTTGTTAATGCCTGCTTGTAAAGAGATGGTGAAAATAGTCCTGGGTTCGGAAGCTGCTAGTGAAATTTCAACAATTCCTCTCTCTGCTGACACAAGCAGTCGCCGAGTTATTGACATGTCCAGTGACATTGAAGCCATTATGAAGGAGAAAATCAACAGCAGTCAGAAGTTCTCGCTTCAGATCGACGAGTCCACCGATATTAGCAGCCACTCACAACTTCTTGCTTACATTCGATATATCGATGGAGATGTAATTGCAACAAATTTCTTTTTTTGCAAAGAACTTCCTGAGTGAGCCACCGGTGAAGAAGTATTTCCTGTCACTAATGAATATGTGTTACATAATGAATTAAAATGGAAGGATTACATTAGTGTTTGTACAGACGGAGCCGCTACTGTGACAGGCCATGTTAAAGGATCTGTAACTAAAGCACGCAAAGTAAATCCTAAGATACGATGCGATCACTGTCTCATTCACCATGAAGCCATTGTTGCTAAGTCTTTGCCATCTTCTCTGAAAGTTGTGCTGGACGAAGTAGTAAAAGTCATGAACCTCATCAAATTGCGGCCCCTAAATTCGCGGCTTTTTTCCGTTTTATGTCAGGCAATGGAATCAGAACACACTACACTCCTACTACATACAGAAGTATGGTGGTTATCACGAGGAAAATTGTTAACGCGAGTATTTGAACTTAATGAGGAGGTATGTGCATTTTCGACTGTTGAGGGGCATGAGTACGTGGATTTATTTGCAGATGATGATTGGGTATGTAAGTTGGCGTATCTTCCCGATATTTTCGTACACTTGAATGAGCTGAACAGAAAGATGCAAGGTAGGAACGAAAATATTCTAACTAATATGGATAAGATACAAGGATTTGTAAATAAGCTGAATTTATGGATACAGAGAATTACAGATGGGTCGTTTGAGATGTTCCCAACTGTGTGGTCACTTGCTGATGGCACTAAAGTGGTGATGGACACAATTAAAGAACATTTAGAAATGCTACAGCAGAAATTCAATAAGTATTTTGGAGAGAATGTACAAGATTTTGACTGGGTTCGTGATCCATTTGTTGCGAATTCAGAACATCTTCCAATTAATATACAAGAGGAAGTCACAGATTTAAAAGCAATCAGAACATTGAAACTGAAACTTCTCGAAGTGCCTTTGGATACGTTTTGGTTGGCAATAAGGAGTGAATACCTGGCTATCTCCGAGATGGCAGTTAATGTGTTATTGAACGAATTGAATTGAATGAATTTGTGTGAACTAGGCTTCTCGACGTTAACTGAAATTAAGACATCAAAGAGGGAGCGGCTCAAATCCATCGATGAAGAAACGAGACTTGCATTGTCAATGATTCCACCACAGATCAATCGCCTGTGAGCACCTACGCAGGCGCAAGTATCACATTGAAGGCATGAGTAGAATTATTTAATTTAGTAGTAATAAAAATGTATTTTCTACACTCTACAGTGAATTAAAGTTCATTAATTGTTAATAAATACACAAGTCGATTTCTGTTTAATGATAATAAAATAACAATATAATATTATAGTAATAAGTTGATCACGTTATGTATTTATATTAATTGATATGATGCATTTTTGAGGGGAATAACATTTTGGTGTGCTGTGTTGAGTCATGGATACTTCATGGTGTGCCGCGAGTAGAAAAAAGGTTGCAGAACACTGCTTTAAAGTTTTAAATCACGTAGTTTTAAACAAAATATCTTGAAGGTGGTGGCCACCGTTCTCTATGCACTGATGCAACCGTTTTCTGAAGTTCCCCTCTGCACGTTCCAACATGTGCACCGGAATTTGGGCTACTTCCTGCCAAGTAACATTCTTCAGCTGAAGCAGGTTTGTGGGACGATGTTTAAAAACCTCTGCCTTGAGGTATCCCAATAAAAACAATCACAGGGCGTTAGATCAGGTGAGTGTGCTGCCCACGGGATGTCATGTCAAAGCGAGATGAGCCGTCCGGGGAATTTTGCCCTCAAAACTGTCATCGAAGCTCGGGCTGTGTGGGCCATGGCAGCATCCTGTTGGAACCAGACATTTCCTAGATGCCTTTCTTCAAGAGCTGGTTCAAAAAAGATCTCAAAATCGACTGTTGAACTGCCTCCACATTTTCTGGCGTCGTAACGCTCCGTTATCATCCTGATGATTTTTTTACCACACTCCTGGTTGTTCTAAAGTTCTCTACCCACAAAACTATCGATTTCTGCTCGGGAACCGGACCTCTGGGCTTAATTCTGAAGTGAGTACTGAACGCACGCTGCACTGTCACGTAGGAACGGTTGTTCGAAAAATAGGTTTCGACAGCAAACGCACGCTGCTCACTCGTCCACCTCATGTTTCCTACTGAGGGATATTAGACAGAAACTTCCGTGACTGCCGCATTCGCTGAGCCTATCCCCACTTTTCTGTGACCTCCCCTCCCTCCATAATGCGTCTTCAAAAAAAGGAAGTTTCTGCGCCCCACCTTGTGCATTGAAACAGAACTTATTAACACCCTCCCTCCCCACCCTCTAGTATATTTGCCATTTGTCATTAATTTTTTCAAATTTTAAGTCACGCACATATATGGAGTGCATTACATTATTTTTCACTGGGAAGTTTGCTTTTGAAATTTAATTTTATAATAATGAAGGCTAAATAACTGCATTCCATTACCACCTTTAATTTCTAGTTGTACTCACAAGTCAACATCACGTGTCTGGATTCAGGCCGTTTGATACCAAAAGCAACCTCAGAGCAAATCTCTTCCACATTGGTCCTTCTCCAGTCAGACAACATCTTGGAAATGGAATCTGCATTTTGTAACAGTCCAACCAGTGAATCCCAGATCTTGTTTAGTGAGATGAGTCGACGCAGAACCCGGCAAAAATGGTGTGCCACTGAAACATATATACCACTACCCAACAAGTTCGAAAATACTACAATTTTATCACCTACAAAATGTACAATCAGTTCTTTTTATATATTTTGAATACCTAACTCATGATCTCATTTATGTGGCCCAAGACAGAAACATGGACTCTAGAACCTGTTGAGAAGATCTATAAAAGTGTTATTTACTAACATTCTATAAACTATTTCTTATGTATCTTTGATACTCAATTCTTCATGGCAGATTTTCTAGTGTTAACACTTTCTCATCAAGTTTTGTCTACCCAGCTGTATTGAGTTCTGCAGGAAGCAAACAGTCAGTGTGCTCTACTCTTTAACATCCAATTCACAGTTGTTTTTGTTTTGACATGACATTTCTAAAAGGTTACAGAAAGAGGAAACAGTGTAAATTTAAACATTTTTCTTCTCTGCTATGCACAGTGCAATATAATTATCCATCCAGCTCACTAAGTAACTAACCAACTGTATGGTGCAGAATTTTTCTAGACCCTCTCCTGCACCACGTGAATCCATTCCACAACCCCATACCCTATTTTGTTAAGATCCATATTGCTATCATCATCACCATCTCTACCATCCTAATTACGTAGGTCGTACCAAAAGTCATGAGCAACTTTTTTTTGCATGCAACCTGGGAACAGCAGACGAAAGAGAGTATGGTGGTAGGTGTAACCAGCTGTTGTGTTAACCTTGAGTGTCTTGTGACGTCAATAGCTTGCATCACGTGACCAGTATCACTCCTCACAAAATGGCCGACAACCACATGTCGTTTCGCCACCGTGCTGTTCGAATTTCTTGTGAAAGAGGAAATCCCTGCTGCAGAAATTCACCAGAGACTTCAGTGTGCTTATGGAAGTGTGTGTGCATGGGTGCGAGCAGTGTTCGAAGATGGGTGAAACATTTTAAAGATGGGAACACCAGCATCGAAGATGAGCCTCGGAGTGGTCGTCCTCGAACAGCCTCAACTGAATGCAACAAGGAAAGAGTGGATGAGATCATTCAAGATGACAGGCATGTGACTGTGGACACAATAGCCTGAAAACTTGGAATAGGGCACAGTGCAGTACAGAAGACGATTGAAAGCTTGGGCTATAGGGAAGTTTGTGCTCGTTGGGTCCTGCGGTTATTGACTGAAGACCACAAAGGTCAGCAAAAAGCCATCACCTCAGAACTGCTGCAGAGTTATCGACATGAAGGCAATGATTTTTTGCTCTGTACTGTGACAGGTGACGAAAGCTGGTTTCAGCATTTCGAGCCTGAAACGAAACGACAGAGTAGGGAATGGCACCATTTGCATTTTCCATCACAAAAGAAGGTAAAGACAGTGCCATCAGCTGCGAAGGTGATGGGCACAGTCTTCTTCGATGCAGAGGGGTTTATTCTGGCCGAATTCCTGGAACCTGGGCAAACGATCAATGCTACTCGTTATGTCCAGACGCTGCACAAGCTCCGTCATGCATTGCGCAATAAGCGTCCGGGACGAAACATGATCCTGCATGACGCTTGTCCCCACGCTGCTCGCCTCACATTGGAAATAATTGCAAAGATGGCATGGGAAGTTCTTCCACACCCCTCCTATAGCCCTGATCTGGCACCCTCCGACTACCATCTTTTCGTATTTGTGAAGGATCAGCTGTGTGGACAACGTTTTGAGACAAGGGAGGCAATTCAGAATGCAGTGCATCATTGTCTTCAGATGGCTGGAATGGAATTTTACAGAAGGGGAATTTTCAAACTCCCAGAACGCTGGGAGAAATGTGTACAAAGAAGTGGTGATTATGTGGGAAAATAAAGAAAGGTCTGTAGATTGAGGTGGTGTATTTTGTTTGTCAATAATAAAGCATGTTACTTTACAAAAAAATTGTTGCTCATGAATTTCAGTACGACCCTCGTATATATAAATCTCGCCTGTGCTCTCTATATTTCTGCTTCCCAGCCAAAATTGTATATACATTTTTAAAATCTCCCAGAAGCATGCATTCCTTGCCCATATAATCCTTCTTGATTTTTTCACCCTGATAATATTGTGACCCGTAAATCCACTGGTAAGCAACATCTGCAACACACACATGGTCCAACATGCAACAGTAGAATAATTTAGTTATGTAACCCATTTTTAGGCAGTGGCTCGGTAAACACACTTCCATACATCCACAATGACATCACACCCCAACAGTGCTTAGCTGTCTTGTTTTTTCTGTGTGGTCCGCAGTAGAACTGTGTTTTCTGCATTGTCCATGCTGTGGCTATATAACAAGAGTCTGCTTGCAGCTGAGAAGAGTTTTTAATTGAGTTCCAAGGTTCCAGGGTGATTGAACAAGAAATGGCAAGAAGACTTCATACTGATTCGAAGTGCTAATTTCTGACTAATTGTCAATAGATTTTCCGTCAAGTGCAACAATATATATTTTGATCACTTAATTATCTCATCTGCCTTACATGTTTCGGTTCCAAGGAACCATCTTCAGAGACACTTACAACAAACCATGAAAACACTGGCACAGCTCAACATTCACAATATGTAATTATTCGTGGAAACTATTACATATAACGGAGTGTAAAGCACAACACTTCCCAGTATCTTGAATGCAGGTATAGCACTTGCATCTAAAAGACCACCCTCAAAACCGAGTCGTCAACGTTAAAATTTAAAGTTAAAAAATTAAAAAACGTTCAAGTAAAATATTATTCAGGCTCCTTCTTGGTGAATCGTCCCAATGGGGGGAGGCGTCAGCACAGAGTTGTGTAGGCTTGTGGTCGGGTGTATCTTACGCGGTGTGCGTTGCGTACT
>NW_019729940.1:74760-76049 GCF_002891405.2 Cryptotermes secundus | reverse complement strand
TAATAGTTTCCACGAATAATTACATATTGTGAATGTTGAGCTGTGCCAGTGTTTTCATGGTTTGTTGTAAGTGCCTCTGAAGATGGTTCCTTGGAACCGAAACATGTAAGGCAGATGAGATAATTAAGTGATCAAAATATATATTGTTGCACTTGACGGAAAATCTATTGACAATTAGTGATTGATAGTGTAACGGACCAAAATGAAACAATTCAAAATGCTAATTTCTGTGTTGAAATCCGTTGCCAGGAGACGACTTGTGAAGACGGAGAATCCTAGTGCGTGTGCAGCAGCGAACTGTAAATTGTGTAAATCAGCAATAGCGCTCTATTAATTGTAATTAAGAGAACCTGTGCCTGAGTGCCAATAAATCCAATCATCCGAACTAGAACCAAGTATTTTCATCACGCAATTCCCCCCGCATGTAACAATATTTTATGAAGCATACATATTGCGCAGCTCCTCATTATGCAGTTTTCTCTATCCTTGTATTAGTTCCTCTCCTTGAGATGGAACATTCTCTTCATCATGCTCTTCCCAAATCCCTTAGGGTGAGAAATCAGTGTAATAGTATTAACGATTATCCTACGGGCATTTAAATTCCGGTAAAGTTAGCCGTACGTAATATATTTAAATACCCGCGATTAGAAATCCGTAAAAACTGTAGTCACTTACTAAATTTGCTCCTATTTCTGCAATTTCTGTGATAAACGAACGAAATAAACGCTATTTTTTTTCTCTAAAGAATATAGAATCAGATATTGTAATTTACAGATTGTATAAAACATGTTAAAATTTTTGCACTGACTCCAAAGAAGAATTTTCCCAGTTTCTTGTTTCTGTGCAAGAATTCATACGTTCTGGATACCCCTGAATGCAAGTTGCTGATGACGACACTTGTGCAAGTCACGGTAACACCGGATGTTGAGTCTACGAGTTTATTGTTGGCTACTACTAGAATGTGGACAGTGGACGAATGATATAAAGTCACGTGTTGTATATAGAACTCTACTGAAACAATATGTGTCCTGTTCTTACAGAGTTCAAGGCTAGCATTCTTTATGCATGAGTTGCCGTACCGACACACAGCGTGCATCGTGGCTGGAAGCGTTCAGTCGAGTGTAAAATTTCAAACTTCGATCGTAACATGTGGTAGTGTCGTTTGGAATATTCTGACATATTTCAGCTCATCAATGACTTCGGTTGAGATTGCAGTACTGACTTCGCTGAGAGTTGCGTTACCAACAATTCTGAGAGTGACGTTGAATAAAGTGATGTCGAATATTACT
>NW_019729940.1:20656-74032 GCF_002891405.2 Cryptotermes secundus | reverse complement strand
GACATTATTTTCTACCTTAAAAATGTATTTCAAATAACGTCCGCACGCGCGGACTTTGCGACACCACATGGCGTCATTCGTACCGCTGCCTTTATATCTGCGACGACATACGTTGTCTTTAGTCGTTTAAAGGTTAATAGAATTTCATTATCACCCACTACATATTTTGACCCTGTTTCTGGGTTGTCATCAGGTGGTACAAACACTTAAATATCAATTATCTGAACTGCCATGCCATACATATTGATAGAATATGGGTCCCATGTTCATAAGTGTTATTCAGTTGGATACCTAACATATGGCCAAATAATGAAATGTACAAGTAATGATGTGCTGGTAATAAAATGAACTCACATACGTGTACTCGTATAATGTAATGTAAATGTGAGATTTTGGTAAGAAGTATATTACTTGTAGTGTACATATGTTGGGTATTTTTTATGTACGTTGTGCGTTCAAGTTCTAAGGTCTCCGATTTTTTTCTCACACAATAATCATACAAAAAATTTGAAACTTCTGTCACTTTTCAACGTAATCTCCCTGCAGCTGTACACATTTTTCACAACGTCGATGCCATGATTCCATGGCCGCTGAGAACGCTTCTGTAGGAGTGTGTTTTGACCACTGGAAAATTGCTGATGCAATAGCAGATTGAAAAACGGCATCCATGTCTCATCCATTGTCACAGTTGATGAAAAGAAAGTCCCACTCATGCCTTCATCACGTGTCAACATCGCCTGGCAAATTTCCATGCGTGCAGCCTTCTGGTCATCCGTCAGAATTCGTGGCACCCACTTGGAGGACACTTTCTGCATTTGCAGGTCTTCATGCAGGATTGTGTGCACAGATCCCACGGAAATGCCAACTTTGGAGGCGATGTTTTCCACACTCAATCAGCGATCCTCCAAAACAACTTTCTCAACTTGCTCGACCATGTTTTCAGACCGGTTGGTGCGAGGCCGAGATTGTTTTGGTTCGTTGTCACACGACGTTCGGCCTTCTTTGAACTGTCGCACCCACGAACGCACATTTTTCACATTCATGACACCATCACCACATGTCTCACTCAACTGGCAATGAATTTCAATGGGTGTCGCACCACGCAAGTGGAGAAAACGAATGATTACTCGCTGTTCTTGTAACGAAAACGTCGCCATCTTAAGTATCAAAAACACTTCTCACTCTCGCCGCTACCACTAGAGTTCTGTGTGCCGTAGAGTGCTGCCATCTCTGTCATGCATTCACAAAGAGTGCACACGTATTTTACACTAAACCGCATATGTCTATCTGCTCCCAGTCCTGAGAAAAAAAATCGGAGACCTTAGAACTTGAACGCCCCTCGTATATATTGTTGGTTTCTTATTGATTTCCTATGTAATTGGGTTAAATTATTATTAAAATGAAAATATTGAAGTGACATTGAAATAAAATGAAGGAACACTTTAGTTCACTGTCATCGTTTTATCTGTGCTATAACATGCCTCATGATGTTTATTTCCGCTTGTTGTTTTTGAGTGTAGACCTATAATATGAAAGCATAGCTTACATTGACTGTTGACTTTGCATATAGTGTTTATCTAGATTATGCTGACTTTTCTTTTATTGTTACATTCCTAACTTTGTGGAATGAGGTACTTTCTTTAATTTTCCCTTATGGCAGATGTAATGGTATTTTCTGTAATACTTTAATATTATAATTAGTAAGCCGTGTGTAGTGTTGTGTTTTTCAATGCATCTGGTTTGGAATGCTTAACTGTGCTATGTACTGTGTAATGTTTTTGACTTCCATGTTTGTGTGTGGTAAATTCTCATGTCAGTGTAATTCTTGGGACAATCTGCACATTTCAGATGGTAGATTCCACTCCTATGGAATATATTTTGTTCTTTTTTGTTTCAGATATTTTTTTTATTGTGTTTGTAGTTTGTATGCCATCTTATGTTTGTTTTCTTAAATACTTATGCCATTATTCTTATTTCTTGTGCATGTAGCCCATTTCTGTTTCTTTCTCTTATGCTTTTGTGTTTATTGTTATTTGTGATAGTTAGTAGTATGTTTGTATTATGATTATTATATTTTACAATTAATTTTTTCTTATAAGGTGTGCATTCATTCTGTTAATTAAGTACCTTATTACATTTCTTTTGTGTTTGTATAAATGATGTGAATTATTATGTATGATCAGAACCATTGTTTTCAGTTTTTGAAATATGTTGTATTCTAATTTGTTTTGTTTGTTTATGATGGTGATATGAAAGTAATTTACTTTGTTCTATGTTTCTGCTTCTATTGTGAATTTTATGTTAGCATGTACTAAGTTGAATGCATTTAGGGTGTCATTGCTATCTGTGTGCTGTGCATTGTAAATCATTAGCATATCATCTCTGTATCAGTAATAACATATGTGATGTTCTGTAAAGTTATTTAAGATATGGGTTTTCTGTAGCTATTGTATAAGTATTTCTGTAGAATGGCTGATGTAGGGGCACCCATTGCTAGACCATTTTTTGTTGATAATATTTTTCATTGAAGTGGATATAGTTTTATTCTGTAACTTTTTCTGTTAGTATCTTTAAGTCTTGTTTTTATTTTATGATCATTCAGTAATTATTATCCAGGCTATCTGCAATTGAATGGTTGTCTCTGCAGTGTGAATGAATGTGTATATGCTTTACATGTGGAATGAATACATTTTGGTATTTTTGTTGATAGTTATTTCTTTTTGCTCTTTTGTTAGGTTTAGGTTGTTTTTGATGTTATGTTTGATAATTGTAACATGTATTTTAGGAGTTCCCTATGTGTTTTGCTACGTATCATGCAGTTTTCAGATAATTATGGGTCAAATTGAATTATTGTTTTTGTGAAGTTTTGGTTTTCTATGCATATGTGGTGCTTCTGCTATTAGGTTTGTATAGTTACATTTGATTCTTATTTATACAGATGATGCGTAAGTTGTACAGTCCCATGTTTAACTGCTGTTTTTTCATGTATAGGACTCTTTATTTCATTCTTTATGAAGATTTTTTTGTATTTGTCTCTGTGCATCATGCTGATAGTGATTTGTTGCCTTAGTTTTTAAGCATGCATATTGTGCAGTTATATTTAGTCCCAATCATTTTCTACTAAAATGTATAGTAGCATTGCATTTAAGTTACACTCCTGTTTAAAACAGAATGAAACTGAACTTTGTGTTGACTGTTTTAATGACTACACATCTAGATTAGGAAACAGGATAACAAGAGATTCTAAACTAAAGAATAGCAAGCATTCCTGGAAGTTTATTGAAAAGTATACAAAATGCATTACGTCCAAGAGCAAGTGCTGTGTGCCCTATGACTTTTTAAAAAATTGTCAGATCTTTGTTTCTCTTAGAGACTTCAAATCCATGCTGATAGTTGTACTTTGTTGTATAATTTTATCTCACCTATTTTGAGCATGGTATAGGTTTAATGAGTTTCATTTTCACTCTATATTACTGCAGTTTGATTTCTCCATCAGCATAACAGTTATGAAAGCTATGTCATGTGGTGTGACAATAAAGTTTGTGTACTTATTGCGGTAAAAGTCCTACATATCTCAATGCCAAATATTGGTGTGGTGGCCCTCAAAGTACTATGCTATGCACCGATGGCAATGCCTAGTCCACCCTTCAAAACATTTTGGAACTGGTTTTGTCAAATGGCCTTCAGAGCTGCCATTCTATTACTCCTGATGTTGTCAGTGTCATCAAAATGCCTTCCTTTCAGTATTTTCTTTATCTTCAGGAACAGAAAAAAAGTCATTGGGGGCTAGATCCTGTGAATAGGGAGGGTGTTCCGATACAGCTATTGTTTACTAGCTAAAAACGCCCTCACAGACAGTGTCTTACGAGCAGATGCATTGTAGTGATGTGAGATCCATGAATTGTTGGCAAAAAGTTCAGGTCATTTCCATCTTAATTTTTTCATGCAGTCTTTTCATAACTTCCAAATAGTGAACTTGGTTGTGGTACAAACTCATAATGAACAATCGCCCTAATAATAAAAAAAGTTGGCAACATTGTTTTGACTCTTGATTTGGACTGATGGGACTTTTTCGGTTGTGGAGAATTGGCAGTCTTCCAATGTGCACTTTGCCGCTTCATTTGGTCATGTTGTTAGACCCATGTTTTATCACCTGTAATGACATGGCCATAAATGTCATCTTGCCTCTCCAAAAGGTCTTGGCAAATTTTAACTTTGCTTTTGTTCTTTGGTGAGCTCCCTTGGAACCATTTTTGCACACACCTTCCTCATGTCAAGATCTTCAGTTAAGATTTTCCTCACTGTTTCTCTGTAATATTCACTTGCTTTGCTATGCTCCTGATAGTCAACCGACGATTTGCACTCACAATTTGACAAACTTTTACAATGTTTTCTTCAGTTCTGCTAGTTGCTGGCTGTCCTGATCTCTCTTTGTCAGTTGCACTTTCTCTTCCCTCAAAAAAGCGTGTCACCCACCTGTAAACTGCTGTTTACTTCATAGCATTATCCCTGTAAACTTGCACCAACATCTCTCTGATTTCACTTCGACTCTTGTCAGGTTTAACAAGAAATTCAGTGTTCATTCATTGCTCTAATTCAAGCTCCGACATTCTTGCAGCGGCACACCAAAACACACTCAGACAATAATAGACGCCTCTCAGAAAGAGACTGCCATAGATCAACAGCAATACAGCTGTGAAAGGCTGATATGCCAACATCATCAAACCACACCGAGGTTTCTGTCCACTTTGCTACAGCAAGCACATTGTGGCGAGTGCGCGAACTTTATTGTCAAACCTCATACTTAAAATTTTGCACCTAGAATGTGGTCTCAGTAACTGTAATTCAGTTATTTCTAACATAGAATTTTATGTGTTGTTTTTACAGGCTTATGCACACACACACATAAAACACATGTACTATAATATGTATAAACAATGGTTTTCCATTTGTAACACCATATTTCACTACATTTAAAGAATCCACCCTGTTCAAGATTGAAGTGAAGAATGAAAAGATGTGTATTTTAAATGTAAATAACTGTAGTTCTTACACTTTTCTTTGTAAATTTTGCCTGAAAAGCTTGAGATTTCATTTCGGCAGTCAGCTGTACAGTTTTATCAGTTGTTTTAATAACATAGATGAAATTATAACACAGCCCAGATTGAAAAATCTAGCAGCAAATAATCACTTGTTAGTCATCAACTGATCCAGTACATGATTGAATTACTTGTACTGCATATTTCAAAATCGCTATGTGTGTAACAATCTACAGTATTACATAATGATATAAATTTAATTTCTGGTGAAATATCAAAATAATTGGAAAGTGTTACTATAATATTGGGAATTAAACGTAGAACACATAACACTAATTTAATGTTTAATGATACATACAGTTACGTTTTATGGTGCATAGATTGGCAGGCAGGGAGGCTAGCATTGTGTAGAACCAATCGTCAATTAATGGTACAAGCTTCTCCAACATTGTAAGCAGGGTTGGAGATGTCTGCATAAGAAAAACATAAAACAATAACAAAGTTCAAATTTGACACAAATTTATCTTTGAAGGAATTGCCATTTGGTATGTCTCATAGGCCAAATATTAATACTTTTATCTCTTGAGGACTGTGACACTAAGTTGAAACTCCACAAAATGGCCTTTAATTTTATATGGAACACTGAGTTCCTTAAAACTGTGCTGAAAATCGATATTAAAACACAAGTTTGTGAAGAAAAAAAGTTATACATTAAGACGAGGTCAATGTGCCATGTGCTAAACAGATTGATAATACCAAAAGCATTTTTTTGATATAATTGCAAAATTCTAATTTCACTTGCATTGTTCTCTCAGAATTAATTATGATTATATAGAGAAGTGAGAGCCCATCACATGACCTCTGCTTACTAGGGATAGCAAACGCAAAAATAAAGGTTAAAAAGACATCGCTACCTTAACTGTGATTTTGTTCTGTAACAACACAGCATAAGCAGTCCTAGGGAGTGGGCAGCATTGACTGCGGGACAGCTGTGGTCTGCTTAATGTATAGATGTACAGACTTGAGTATGCATGAAAATTGATGCTCATAAATACAAGGGTCGTACTGAAAGTCATGAGCAACAATTTTTTGTAAAGTAACATGCTTTATTATTGACAAACAAAATACACCACCTCAATCTACAGACCTTTCTTTATTTTTCCACATAATCACCACTTCTTTGGACACATTTCTCCCAGCGTTCTGGGAGTTTGAAAATTCCCCTTCTGTAAAATTCCATTCCAGCCATCCGAAGACACTGACGCACTGCTTTCTGAATTGCCTCCCATGTGTCAAAACGTTGTCCACGCAGCTGATCCTTCACAAATACGAAAAGATGGTAGTTGGAGGGTGCCGGATCAGGGCTATAGGAGGGGTGTGGAAGAACTTTCCATGCCATCTTTGCAATTATTTCCAATGTGAGGTGAGCAGCGTGGGGACAAGCGTTGTCATGCAGGATCATAATGTTTTGTCCTGGACGCTTATTGCGCAATGCACGACGGAGCTTGTGCAGCGTCTGGACATAACGAGCAGCATTGATCGTTTGCCCAGGTTCCAGGAATTCGGCCAGAATAAACCCCTCTGCATCGAAGAAGACTGTGCCCATCACCTTCGCAGCTGATGGCACTGTCTTTGCCTTCTTTTGTGATGGAGAATGCAAATGGTGTCATTCCCTACTCTGCCGTTTTGTTTCAGGCTTGAAATGCTGAAACCAGCTTTCGTCACCTGTCACAGTACAGAGCAAAAATCATTGCCTTCGTGTCGATATCTCTGCAGCAGTTCTGAGGTGATGGCTTTTTGCTGACCTTTGTGGTCTTCAGTCAATAACCGCAGGACCCAACGAGCACAAACTTCCCTATAGCCCAAGCTTTCAATCATCTCCTGTACTGCACTGTGCCCTATTCCAAGTTTTCGGGCTCTTGTGTCCACAGTCACATGCCTGTCATCTTGAATGATCTCATCCACTCCTTCCTTGTTGCATTCAGTTGAGGCTGTCTGAGGACGACCATCCCAAGGCTCATCTTCGATGCTGGTGTTCCCATCTTTAAAATGTTTCACCCATCTTCAAACACTGCTCACACCCATGCACACACACTTCCATAAGCACACTGAAGTCTCTGGTGAGTTTCTGCAGCAGGGATTTCCTCTTTCACAAGAAATTCAATGACAGCACGCTGGCGAAATGACATGTGGTTGTTGGCGATTTTGTTAGGAGTGATACTGGTCACGTGGTGCAAGCTATTGACGTCACAAGACACTCAAGGTTAACGCAATAGCTGGTTCCACCTACCACCACACTCTCTTCCATCTGCTGTTCCCAGGTTGCATGCAAAAAAAAGTTGCTCATGACTTTCACTACGACCTACGTATCTCTGCATGTTAAATGTGTGCTGTTCACAAAGTTGTTAATACTATTCAGGACAGACAGCAAACTTGAGCAGGTAGATTTAGGTCTTTTGTCCCAAGCCAAAAGACATGGGAGCGTTTTTGTTTATATGTCTGAACTTGAAGCATGAGGGTATAAAATTCTGTCCAGAGAAGAATGGTGGGAATCTAGCCATGCATATATGATTAGTAATTACTGATAGTAGAACTGAAAGTTGACATATTCATCTTTCAGCACATACCATATTGCATGTCTGCGAAGTTACCCATACAAGGGACACTTAAAATCGGTCATAGCATGCACTACATTTAGCAATTATAATAAATAGAGACCCACATGTTATAAATATTCTTACTTTATGGATTGAGGGCACAAATATGCCAGCGATGCTCTTGTACAAAAGTGAATCACACATGCCCACCATATTGACCACAGCATTGCTGCCCAAGATGTCCATGAGATGCAATGGCACCCCTTTCCAGAAGTGTTGCAGAAACTCTTTCACCTGTAAGAAATTATAAATGAGCTTCTACTAGGTGCACTATAGCCCTATGTTAAATTAAATTATGATTCACAGTTTAAAGCATCACATAAGGAGAAACTTTGTGGTCATCTAGGTCATCTGGACTTGTCAGGATGGTGAAATCTTGAAGGTTAGTATGGGCTGGGATTATTGTAAAAGTAAAGCTATCCCTGTAACAGGTCTTGGAGCCCCATAGGGCTGTGAGGCATTGAGGCTTGCACATTTTCTAGACAGCTGGTTCACAGATGGCGGCAAGGTTGTCAGCCTTACGTGCCAGCCACCATTTACCCCCAGGAAGGTTCCTGGTACTCATTTCTGTCAGAGGCTGAGTCGACCCCAAGGCCATAATGCAACTGGAGACATTAGATCAATTGAAATATCCAATGACCCTAAGGGGCATGCGGTACTGTAGTTGGTTGAGGAACTATGCTTCAAGCCGGAAGGTTGTGAGTTAGATTCCTGATGAGGTCATCAGATTTTTCAGCCGACCTAATCCTTCCAGCCGCACTCTGGCTCTGGGGTTGACTCAGTCTCTAATAGGAATGAGTACTAGGATTCTTCCTGGGGCTTAAAAGGCAGCCGGTGCATAAGGCTGACAAACTCACCACCATCTATGAGCTGATTGTCTAGAAAATATGAAACCTTGATGTCTTACAACCCTATGGGTCTCCATGGCC
The DNA here is from genome assembly GCF_002891405.2 of Cryptotermes secundus. Classification (NCBI taxonomy): domain Eukaryota; kingdom Metazoa; phylum Arthropoda; class Insecta; order Blattodea; family Kalotermitidae; genus Cryptotermes; species Cryptotermes secundus. The sequence goes on along the minus strand of NW_019729940.1, from coordinate 65,407 downwards.
TGTTACAGGGCTGGGATTATGATGATTGTAAATAGTGAAATGGGAATGATGCAGTCATGGCCTATTTCAGGTACATTCCAGCACTGACCTGGATGAACTATGGATATTCACAAGAGAAATCTCAGGCAGTGTAGTTATCCTTTAGACTGAGAATCAAACCCAGGACATTATAATATGCAGGAGGAGAGGCCTGGTCTTAGTTGGAGGATGATATTGTCTGTTTCTTAGTTTATTTATGTATTTGACCTCACTCATGATGTAGTCATATGCTGCGATTGAGGGAACCTTTGGATTCTGGAAGATCTGAAAATGTCAAGGTAGTAAGTAAAACCTATATGTCACTTTCTTTGTGACCATCAACACAGTTATTGTTCTTGGTGTCAGATGTGTTTATTAACTTTTTTTATTGCTAGTGGGGTGGGACTAAGTCCCTTGTACTGCAGCCACTTCTGGCCTATTGTACCAGCCCCAGATGATAGGTGATTGTGGAGCAATTAGTGGAATGAAGCTTGGCAGGGGAAACCAAAGTACTCGGAGAAAACCTGCCCCAGTGCCACTTTGTCCACCACACATCCCACCTGACCAGACCCGGGATCGAACCCTGGCTGCCGTGGTGGGAAGCCAGCAACTATCCGCTTGAGCTATGGCACAGCCTGTATTTATTAAATTACTTCCACAACATGTTCACAGTTATCTTTGTTAGGCTGTCACTGGAAAGACTAAGAAGGAAATTTGAGAATAATATTAAGGTGGATTTAAGAGAGATGGTATGGAGTGGTAGGTGGATGGAATTGACTCAGGACTGTTTTCAGTGACAAGCTGTGGTTTTATAGCAGTGCTCAACCTTTAGGTTCTACTAGAGGGAGTTGGGCAGCAAGCTAACACGTTAGTTTGTTAGGTACTTAATTAATTAATTTGTTTGTTTGTCAGCCTGCCAGTTAATTAGTTAATGGGTACAATTACCTCATCTAGCTCATTCCTATAGATGAAGTTGAAGACTCGTAGGCAGTGTGTGCGATACATTGTGAAGAAGGAGCAGAACAGTTGATGAGGTACGCCAACTGGTAGAGACACATCTTGAAGGTTTGGAAATTCAAGTATGGGAGCAGTTGTTGAGGGCAAATTTGTCCTCGGTGAGGTAGGAGTCATCATCATCCCAGAAGAGGCCTGAAAGTACAGGAAGGTATCGAACATTTCTTTCTAACAGGGTAAAATCTTCTTACAAGTAATGTCCTTTAATTCAGTGGTGACATTTCCTATTTGGCTTTCTGTCTTCTTGCTGTTTAGGTCTGCTTCTGTTCTGATGCTTAACGTTCTTGTGTTCGCATCCTATTGATTTTTGTTCACATGCACAGTGTGAGTGACATTACATTTTCTGAATTTGCTGAGATACATAATGAAGATGTTAAAAATTATTTCCCAAGTGATTTCAGTTTGAATCCAAATACTTCAAAAAGGTAAAAAGTAAAGCTATCCCTGTAAGAGGCTGTGAAGGCCCATAGGGTTGTGAGACGTTGAGGGTCCCACATTATCTAGACAATCAGCTCAAAGATGGTAAAGTTGTCAGCATTATGCGCTGGCCGCGCTTTACTCCCCAGGAAAATTATTTTTAATTAATTCCTAGTACTCATTTCTGTTAGAGGCTGAGTCGACCCCAGGGCCATAGTGCGGCCAGAAGGATTAGGTCAATTGAAAAAATCCAGTTACCTCATCAGGACTTGAACCCGTGACCTTCTGGCTTGTAGCATTGTGCCTCAACCAACTACACTACTGCTAAAATATATTCAAGGTGTAATGCCATCTCTGATCCATAAATGCAGCACTAAACTTAAAGTGAATGAACTTCATTAGTAGATCTGAAGACTCATTATATCAAATATCACTTCTTCATATTTTGGAGTAGATTATAATACATTTTCTGATCTCCTCCCATGAGGGAAAAATTACTTCCATAGAGAGTGTAAAAAACTGTAAGGACTTAACAATTTTGGACCAAAGGCACCAGTGCATCTCTTTAAGGTAGACCCTACATAATTAGTGTGTAATACACATTGTCCATCCAAGTTCCTCTGCTTTGAAAATAAGAAATTTGTGGAAAATCCAGTTGACATATTGGACCCCTCAAGTGATCACTTTTCAGCAATACAATGGTAATTAACAGTCTATCAGACATACCATTGCTACATATAATATTGGCTTGTGAGCAGAAATTTTGTCAACAGATACATAACTTATAGGCCTTTCATAACATTGGCACAATAAATAAGTAATTTTACTATTTTAGTACACTTAATTTAAAAGTTGAAGAAAGAGTACTTTCATTAGCTTACAATAAGAAAATATTTAAGTGCTGTTAACATAATAGAACATGTAGGAGGGGCAGTCAGTAAATAGGTCACAAATGGATATGAAATGTAAAATATGTGATATTCAAACCTGGAAAAACATTACTGACATATCGTCCACCAAGATTCAAACACTTGTCCCATCGCTTAATCAGTGTGTCAAAACCTGCAGTACATAAGTCTTCTGACTGCTGTCTCAGCCTCTTTTGTACCTCTGTGTCAGCTTCTTTGTCATCAGCAAAACGTTTGCCACCAAGGTGGTTCTTTTAATGGACCATACAAATGGAAGTCATCAGGGGCTAAGTCCAAGCTGTAAAGCAGATGGATGTTCAAGAAGTTCTAATTGTAGTTCCTGAATTGTCTCCTGGGTTGCTCAGGCTGTGTGGGTTATTTCATTCTCATGATGAAACGGTACACCTCTTGCCAGTTGGCCTAGACGTTTTCTGCGAATTGCATCCCCAAGTCTCGACAGAACTTCACAGTATGATGCAGAATTCACATTTTCACCACACTTCTGATAATGGTCCAGCAGTACTCCCTGAGAATCCCAAAATACATTAAGCATAACCTTTCCAGCTGATGACAAAACTTTAAGCATTTTGATTGATGGTGAACTGGGATGTTTCCATTGCATTCAAGCACGCTTTGATTCGGGTTTGTGGTTGTGCACCCATGATTCATATTCTCCTTCAGCCGCATACCGTGAGAGATGATGCAAGGACAGACTCATGTGGTTCATTTTTTCTTGATCCTTCATTTCTCTGGGCACCCACCTTGCGCACCATTTCTGAAACTTGAAATGGTCATGCATTATGCTGCATGCTAAACCTCAGGAACACCCTAGAGCAGTTGCTACACTGTCTATTGTTATCCTTCTTCCTGCCTGAATGAACTCTTCCACCTGCTGCACAGTTGCTTCTGTTGCAATCTCAACAAGGCGACCTGGTTGGCCATCATCTGCGACTTTTTAACGTCCTTGAGAGAAATTTTCGACCCAGTTATGAAGTGATTTATGCGATAAACACTTCCCACCATAAACGGGAAATATTTCCTTATGAATATCCTTTGCATCGAGTCCTTTTACCCACAAAAAGAAAAAAAAAAATAGCGCACAACAGAACGCTGATCTTCGGTAGTACACACCTCAAGTACAATCGCGATTTTGACCACTGAAACCACCCTCTGAACATGAGAATGTTACACATAGGTAACCTATTACATATATTACGTGTGCTTTACTTCCATTTATGACCTGTTTACTGACTCTCCCTGCTATTAAAGTCAGTCGCCGTTGCATTTTGGGTAGAATCGGGCCATATAGGTTTTAATATCATAGCAGATATTTTTATATTATGTCACATGTTAAGCAGTGGTGAAACGTGACTTTTTCAAAAGCGTTAGCCAGCTTCAGAAGCAGAGAGAGGCTCTACTTTGTGAACTCGCAAGCTGCTGAAATGTGTTAACATTCCTCGTTTGGCTAACTTGTTAGCTTGGAATGTCATGCAGTACCTCCATCCCTCATGCCCCTAATTACGCCGGCGCTCACAAACGGCTAACATAAGCCTGTAGGAGCTAACAGCGCCTGTGATGGGCAGGTTGGAGGTGGCAGACGATGTCTTATCTGATCGCTTCTTCTGCTAGTCTGTGGAGAACCGCTAAACCATGAAAGTAACATTTTTATTTAATTTTTTAAGTGTCAGCCGGGCGGGGCACGTGTTAGCGTAGTTGGTTGAGTCAATATGCTACAAGCCGGAAGGTCACTGATTCAAGTCCCGATGAAGTCATTGGATTTTTTCAATTGATCTAATCCTTCCAGCCGCACTATGGTCCTGGGGTCGACTCAGCCTCTAACAGAAATGAGTACCAGGAATTAATAAATAATTTTCATGGGGAGTAAAGGGCGGCCGGCGCGTAAGGCTGACAACCTTACCGCCATCTATGAGCCGATTGTCTAGAAAATGTGGGAACCTCAACATCTCACAACCCTATGGGCCTCCACAGCCTGTTACAGGGATACCTTTACTTTTTTTTATTGCTAGTGGGGTGGGACTAAGTCCCTTGTCCTGCGGCCACTTCTGGCCTATTGTACCAGCCCCAGGTGATAGGTGAGGGTGATTGTGGAGCTACTGGTGGAATGAAGATGGTCAGGCGAAACCGAAGTACTCGGAGAAAACCTGCCGCAGCGTCACTTTGTCCACCACAAATCCCACTTGACCAGACCCGGGATCGAACCCGGGCCGCCGCGGTGGGAAGCCAGCGACTAACCGCTTAGCTATGGCGCGGCCTATACCTTTACTTACTTTTTACTTTAAAATGTCAGCCGGGCTGATACGGTTAGCATGAACGCTACTCGACTGGTGTCAAGTTTCATCGATTCATCGTCTATTTTTATCCTGACAAAACATCCTGGCGGTGTTGATATTTTTCATTTTACTAAAATAAATTATTGAAATTAAAGTTGCATCCTTTTCAGACCTGGTGCCATACAAAATTTCATTGTTTCTATAGGATGATGTGGCAGTCCAATGTTCGATTTATTATATTGCTATTACGTTAGGCGTTGTCCGTTGTTTGAGATACAGCTGATATACACGAGGTTTGGGAAGTCCGCTCTACTGCCGTTTTCAGGCGATTGTCATTAGCTATTTACTTACTTACTTACTCATGGAGCTGAGCCCTTCTGGAGGAGCCGCCAATTCTGCAGCTACTCAAGAATTTCCCAGCATTTTATGGAACCCGAAGGTTCATTGCCGTGTTCACAAGAGCCCTCCACTGGTCCCTATTATGAGCCCGATCTATTCAATCCATACCATCCCATCCTATCTCTCTAAGATTCATTTTAATATTGTCCGCCCACCTACGCCTTGGTCTTCCCAGTGGTCTCTTCCCTTCTGTCTTTCCCACCAATATCCTATACGCATTCCTCGTCTCCCCCATTCGTGCTACATGACCTACCCACCTCATCCTCCTTGACTTGATCATTCTAATTATACTTGGAGAAGAGTACAAGTTATGAAGCTCCTCATTATGCAGTTTTCTCCAACCTGTCACTTCATCTCTCTTCGGTCCAAATATTCTCCTCAACACCCTGTTCTCAAACACCCTCAGTCTATGTTCCTTCCTCAATGTCAGAGACCAAGTTTCACACCCATACAGAACCACAGGAAAAATTATAGTTTTGTATATCTAATTTTTATGTTTTTGGACAACAGACGAGAAGACAAAAGGTTCTGGACTAAATGGTAGCAAGCATTACCCGAGTTCAATAGCCTCTTAATTTCCTCCTGAATCAGGTTTCGATCTGTTATCATTGTTCCCAAATATCTGAAGTGTGCCACATTTTCAAAACATCTGTTCCCTATCGTTATGTCATGATTTTGCCCTGCATTTTGGTGACGAGACAGTAACATACTATACTTAGTTTGCTCTGTGTTTACTTCTAGACCAACCTCTTTACTTGCGTCAATTAAAGTTTGTGTGTTTTTCTTTATGGTATCTACATTATCACCCAGTAGATTCACATCATCGGCGTAGACCAACAGCTGATGTGTACCATTTAATTTCAGTCCCACATGGTTTCCCTGGACCTTCCTAATTGCATAAATTGAAAAGGAGTGGTGATAAAGCATCTCCTTGTTTTAGACCATTCTGGATAGGAAATTTATCAGACAAATGTTTACCTACACGGACTTTACTATACGTTTCATTTAAACACATTTTAATCAACCTAACTAGTTTCATGGGTATCCCAAACTTTATTAGAATATTGTACAATACTTTCTTCCTAACTGAATCATAGGCTTTCTTGAAGTCTATGAATAGCTGAAGTACTGTCTCATCGTACTCCCATTTTTTCTCAAATATCTGACGAATGCAAAAGATCTGATCTGTTGCGTCGAAACCCACACTGATGATCCCCAATAATTTAATCTATATATGGACTTAACCTTGAAGGAAGAATGTTGGACATAATATTGATATATATTTTTTTAATTCTCAGCGTTAGTGGTTACGGTTGGGATCGAGTCCCGGGCACTTAAATATCAGGCAAGTATACCCCAAAAAGTGATAAAATGTCAGTCACTATAGAGACAGACATTTAAGAGACTTGAATAGAAATTACTACCGAATCGTCATAGATCATTCAGTACTTCAGGCATTGGACATCGTTTAGAATATCCGATTTGGATGCGCTAACAGCTTAATATTCAAACCGAGTTAAATTCATGCTTATTTCTGGAGATGACTCCCTGGGTTACGGAAGCATCCTAACATCTCTGCACATGCGCACACACTCTTTGCATTTAAAGTCGCTTCATGTCCGATCTATAATTTATTTGGCGTTAACTATGCATTTCACGAGGATCCCAGGGAAAACGGTTTTTACAATGCAAATTAGAGAAACAGGTTAACTTACCTGACCGTTGGCTCCCCTTTTTCCTTGCATGCTAAAATAATTGAAAGGAATTACAGGTATATAATAACTGAAATGCGGTACTCTAAGTAACGAAATTTTATGTCCATAGTTGTACTGACTATATTATGATGTTATTAAACATGTAGACATTAATTAAGAGCGAAACTTTAATTAGTTCTATGTACACAATATTGTTTATACATTTAGTTGAAAGAACAAGAACGTAAGTGCAGAAAGGAAAATGTTAAAGTGTTCATGGTGCGTGGCAAGAATGACACTTTGGGGGAGAAGGAAGCAACACCCAGAACCATTAATTTAAAAGAAATGGCCACTGGAAATGTACAAAACCATTTTGTAATTTGCAGTTTTATTCTCATAAGATTAGTTTAACTAAGGAGAATATGACATTGTTACCGTCCCTTATGTCTGTGGAAAATGTCAGTATCAAGATAATTAACGAGTATGTTATGGAGCCGTGTGTAGTGAAAGAAGTAATACATCTCCTTTATACCAGCGTACCTATCTTATCTATCACCCATTCGACATCTGCGTCAATTGTTATTATGTCACACATCATTACGTTCAAGAGAACTAACCTACCCCTACACCTCCCTGAGTGTTTACAAGGAGCTTACGTGTCCAAGTCCATTCATTCTACGACCCAAGGTAAAATGTAAAGTTTTCCTGTGCTTAACTAATAAGCACTACGTCATGAAGGCATATGGGGGAGTGGACGTATAGATCAACATTTTCTTGAACTTGGCACTAGCTGGAGGTGAGTGGCCAGCTTCACGCCCCGGTCGCTTTACCCCCGGGGAAGAAGCGCCCGGTACCCATTCGATAGGAGGTTGGGTGGACCCCAGAGCTGGTCTGGACGACGAGGAGGAAAGAAAATTTTTGACCCTACCGGGACTCGAACTCCGACCCCTCGGTCGTCGAGCCCGTAGTCAGTCGCTAGACCGACTACGCTATCCCGTCTCCCTGAACTGCTGTAGGTTACGCTTTGTGTAAGCAAGTTTTCGGGTTGGGGGAGCCCTGTATAAGTTTGAAGAAAGCAGTCTTCTGGGATTTGGCACCGTGTATATGTGGTGTTAACCGACGTTTCGGAGGAACGTATCGCCCCCATCTTCAGGGTAGAAGAAAAAGTATAAGAAATCTGCAAGCGACAACACCGTGAGAAACGGTAAAGCAGACTGTGGAAATATACACAGCTATGTGAGAGCAGAGAGTGAAGGGGGGAAGGGCAAGTAAACAAGTGAAAACAGTGGTGTGGGAGGGGTAGGGGAAGGGAGCTGGGACAAGCGTGATTTTGTGTAGGGGAGAGAATAGCAAGGTTAAAAGGCTCTCCGAAACGTCGGTTAACACCGCATATACACGGTGCCAAATCCCAGAAGACTGCTTTCTTTATAGTCACCGCCGTGAAAGCCTCAAATCTTACTTACTGTATAGGTTTGTTAGAACTACCAATCGGTGTTAAGAACACTGGAAGTGTGTTTAAAATAGCAACATTATAATGATGACGTAACGATTTACGTCTCGAATTGGCCATGACGCACTTTCGTTCCCATAGTACACGCAGATTGAGCATATCTGCAAACAAAGAACTATCTTCCGGGATATAATGCAGTGTAATCCGCTGAAAATCAACCGACGTTTCGGAGGAACATATTGTCTCCATCATCAGGGTCAAATAAGCCGAGCAAGGAACCAGAGTGAATGCAGGTAATGAGCCGGCTTGCCACCTGCTTTCACTCTGTTTCGGCCCTGAATATGGAGGAGGTATGTTCCCCCGAAACGTCGGTCGACTTTCAACAGACTACGTGGCGTTATGTCCCAGAAGATGGTAGTCCTCATAAACACCGCTGTGAGAACCTCAAATGCTACAAACAAAGGATTCCTGCTGCGGGGATAAATAAGAACCCCGAGGGAGGCTATAGCAGTTAAGAACTGCTGAGGTAGGCCAGAAAAGTTGTTTAACGTAGCAAGGAACCACAGTCGTACAGAATTTCGGGCTGAGGAATGAGCAGGTGTAGGCCTAATATTTAATCAGTAGAAATGGCAAACTGTTATGGAAAGAGAGGGAGAGAGAGAAAGTGCTTTCCATATTAAACTCAGAACAGAAGGGGGGCTAAAATAAAGGAGTAGCCTAGTCACAACATAAAATCCGAATTTCTGACCTGTTGTTCAGTCCATTCCGACTGTACTTTTCCTCATAGTACACGGAGAAGCTTCGAATCCCAATGCCGTAGTAATGATAAGTTGAGTAGCCTCTTGTTCCAAGACGCCTGTTTTTCACCCTCTTGAACTTCTGGCGAATAATCTGCAAAATATATTGATATTTAGTATGGTATGCGTGTAACAGTTTCAGTACAGAACATTTTATCTTCTCATCTGCAGCCTAAAAACATAAAAATTAGAATATAAAAGACTTTAATTTTGCCTGTGGTTCTGTGTGGGTGTGAAACTTGGTCTCTGACATTAAGGGAGGAACATAAACTGAGAGTGTTTGAGAACAGGGTGTTGAGAATATTTGGACCGAGGAGAGATGAAGTGACGGGAGGTTGCAGAAAACTGCATAATGAGGAGCTTCGTAACTTGTACTCTTCTCCAAATATAATTAGAATGATCAAATCGAGGAGGATGAGGTGGGCAGGGCAAGTAGCACGAATGGAGGAGACGAGGAATGCGTGTAGGATATTGGTGGGAAAGACAGAAGGAAATATAGACTACAGGGAATACCAAGGCGTAGGTGGGTGGACAATATTAGAATGGATCTTAGAGAGATAGGATGGGATGGGATGGTATGGATTGGATAGATCTGGCTCAGGATAGGGACCACTAGATGGATCTTATGAACACGGCAATGAACCTTGGGGTTCCATAAAATGCTGGGAAGTTCTTGAGTAGCTGCACAATTGCGGCTTCTCAAGAAGGGCTCAGCTCCATGAATGAGTGAACGAGCGATCTACAGTTCTTTGAGCAAGAAGGTAAAGCTATCCGTGTAACAGGACGTTCTTTGAACAAAGTACATAAAATTGAATCGTTGGCTAACGGATGGTTGCTCAGACGGCGGGGTTTGCCAAATTCTGAGGAATAATTTAAAATGCAGTTGTATCCAGGCACAATTTTGGCAGTTCAGTAAGATTTAATGTAGATGTTTTCGGAATACACAGCAGCGAGGCGACATATTTCGCAAATTTCTTCTCTGACTGTAGAGGAACATTTTATTGCTGTGGGTGTAGAGAGGTTTTAAAGATATGCAGGTTCCTGCTGCCACCGTACAGCCTCACAGGGACTTCCTGAGATGTCGATAACTGGACTTTTCGCTGATCGATAGCCAAGGGGCTCGCATAAACTTATGTCTTGTTTGAGGAAGGTGGAGTATGAAAAGAGTCCAGAACTCCTGGGTTAATGGGCAGTTCGCGTGTTTCTGACCACATGCCTTGTCTCAAAAGTCGCGTAACAGATTGTCATTAAATATTGTATAGGCGAATTTGCTTTTAAAGTCGTTGATAGAATTTCTTTCTGCCTGTGTTGATCCAGCATAGTTTGTACTTAACATGTCGTTGGAATTGAATTTCATAATTTGTATAAAAGAAGAACGCTTTATGATAAAAAATATAATTGAAAAATATAGAATAATATTAGGAACTGCAGTTTTACTTTAAACGTTTTTCTCACTGCTGTGTCAGGGCTGTCATATTCTTGATCAGCTGAGCGACTATTAGCTGCTGCTCAAGAAGGACTCGTCTATAATTGGGTGAACGGACCCAATAACGCTACTTCTTTTACGTTTTTGCAATTCATAATGTACACTTTAATTCCTTAGATATAAGTTGCATGTACTTTCTTAGAAAACATTAATTTTATTCATATATTAATAGAGATATATTACATTTGAAAATATCAAACGACGTACGGCATCCATGTGGGGTACACAGTAAACCCTCTCTATCCGGCGTAAGCGGTAATCCGAATTAGAGGAGCAGATATGAGAGAAATTCTGGCTTTGTTGGAGCCGTGGAGTTCTTGAATCCGCTTACCGAATGCTGTGAGATAGATGCGGCGCCATTAAATCGGCAACAGTGAGGGCATTGAGGTATGCAGAATTGCCAGCCTCGCTTGTGGAAGGTTAACTATTGATATTTTCAGTTCTTTTATGCAAAGCGATAGAGAGCTGCAAGGAGGAGTCACTGGCATCAGGAGTAAGGAGGTTGTGGTGGCCAGTTGCCCTCCTGAAATGTACGATCTATCTGCATAGGCCAGTGTTTTCCAGGATGTCCATAATGAAGCTCCTTAAACTTAACATTCTAATTGTCCTCCCTCTCCAAACTTCAGTTTTAAAATAAACAGATTTTTGACTTTATCAATGCAGAATACAATGCAGTTCTCGCAGTTTATTGCATTTTTTTTTTCATTGGCGCTACAGTCCTCATTTGGGCCTAGGCCTACTTCCATGAGACTCTCCGTTTCACTTCGGTTTTACTAGATCTTAGTGTCATGTAGTGCGACATCAGGTAGCAAAAGGTGTAGTGTAGTGTATTGTAGTGTAGTGTAGTGTGATGTAAGTAGTGTGATGTAGTATGGCATAGGTAACAAATAGGTAGTAGTTACAAGGGATAATTTGATTCTTTTAGTGAACATGACAAGTGTCATAATCTGAATATTTCCCAAGAAGTTAGTCATGTATTGACCTCGACCTCTGATAAGACCGTCACAAAAACACATGTTGTGACTAGACAGAAGGGTTGAGAAGTATCTCGGCCCGGGTTCAAAAGATCTTACGACCAGCTGTGCAACTGCTCATTATATCCTTGTATGTTAAGAAATGATACATTGAACTTAATTGTAAAATGTAAGTGTGATATACTCGTAAGAAGTAAGTTTTAGTGTGTGAAAGAGGAGAGACCAACAACATCTGGTCGAGTGTACATCCAGTGTACTTGAAGATCTACTTATTCTGTTTCTGGAAATTATAACTAACTATTTTCTACACTTAACTTTCTTCATCCTTCGACTCTAGCCAAGGCAGAGTCCTTATCCTACGAATTAATTGGAAGTTTTTATAAGAAGATCATTATACGACGTCTTATGGTGATGCCCCGAAGAGATCACCTCGGCTACGCGACATTAGACATACGGTAGGACTCCTTGGGCGGGTGATCAGCTCGTCGCAAGGCCTCTACCTGTACACAAACACAGAAAAACGCGCACACACAAACTAAACATCCATGCCCTGAGTGGGATTCGAACCCACGATCCCGGCTTCCGAGCGAGCGAAGACAGTGCATGCCTTAGACCGATCGGCTACCGTGACCGGTCCAATTTATTGCATTTTTCTTTCCTTGGCACTACAGCTCCAGTGGGCCTAGGCCTACCTCCATGAACTTCTCCGTTCACTTCGGTTTTTCTAGATCTTACACATTCGGTAGGACTCCTTGGGCGGGTGATCAGCTCGTCGCAAGGCCTCTACCTGTACACAAACACAGAAAAACGCGCACACACAAACTAAACATCCATGCCCTGAGTGGGATTCGAACCCACGATCCCGGTTTCCAAGCGAGCGAAAACAGTACATGCCTTAGACCGCTCGGCTACCGTGACCGGCAGTTTATTGCATTTATCCGCATAAAATTATTAATTAATGTTTAATTATGTCGAACACTCTCAGTGACGTAGTTTTACCCTCATATTTGCAAAAAACAAAAAAAAATTATTCGACAGACATATTTTGGGCCGTACTTTCTGCATTTCTATATATATTTCTTTTTGTGTGTGTGTGTGTCGTTTCTGTATTTCACCTTGGCTTCAGCCCCATTATCTCTGTCTTTCTTATTTTAACCTCTCAAAAATGTATCCATCGTTGCAAGAGTTTCCAGTAGTAAGAAACTTAGCGTAAACATAAACTTTATCACAGTTTTTCATATTAATAGATTACAAAGTAGTTTTGCGTGTTAATATGTAACACTGAACCAACACAGCATCATATTGTGAGCGTACTATATCAAAGTTCAGAGAGAAATGCGGGTTGCGTAAATGGCTGCATTTGGAAGGAATTACGATTTTTGCTCGGCTCAGGTCAGACAAAGTAACTCAAAATGCCAGTGACAGCGTTGCCAGATACCAACATCGAATAGCTCTCTGTTTTTGACGTTCGATTTCGAAGAGTATAAGAGATGTGATGACTGAAGGAAGCTTGTAACTGAACGGAACAATCTGGTCGCTATGAGGGTCATGTTTCCGAAAGCAGTGCACGAAATTAAACAATAGTTTTAAGACATTGTGAGAACTATAATCAATTTAATATTATTATATATAACTTTGTGCCTCCTGCAACGAACTAGTTGTCCCCAAAAGTGGCCCTCCCATAATTTGGAAAACACTTGCCCAGGATGTAATCCAAGTTTATGCAGCCAGTCACCAAATTTGATATATTTCAAATTTTTATTTGCAGGTTTCTTTCTAATTATTCCGTTCAACTAAATTTTACGTAACAGGACCACAGCTGGTAACCATAGTCGCCATGTTTGGGTCTCGGGTTTAAATTTCAGTTGTTAGTTGACTGTGAACGGAAGTAAATACGAATGCTGTTGCTGCTAACCACTCTATCGCCATACAATAGGAGTTTTGCAGTTCTCTTATGGATCTCTCCCAGTTCAGGTAACGATCAGACCATGGGGTAGTAATTCCACAGTGCCTGATCACTGAGGATTATTACTGGCAACATAGGTTCTCACCTTACCAAAGCTTGCTGGGTTTACAGGTGTCATGCCATTCTTCTGACAAAAGTCGCGGTAGTGTTTGTAGATGACACTGCGAGGAATACACACTCCTTCAGCGAACTCATAGTTCTCCGATAGCCATCTGAGTGTAAGCGGTGTTGAATGGGGGATGACTTTGTTGTCGTACTGCATTACCGGCTGTGTCATTTCTTCACCGCCCATTATGTTGTAACTGGTCTCTCTCGCCGGCTCCGCTGTGAACACTTCATCAGTTCTGTATATCACCACTTCTTGACAAGTTCTAGAACCACGAATGTCTGGGCGCAGTTAAGTTAAGAGCAAGGTACAGTCAAATTTACTATAGGATTCTGACGATGGTGTATAACACACTGATATATTGGGTTTTTGGACTTTATCCATCGTCCTGGTTTTTAAGATAACAAATAAAAACACGACCTTTCGGAAACAGATCCAGTTTCCGAAACGTCGTGTTTTTATTTGTTATCTTAAAAACCAGGACGATGGATAAAGTCCAAAAACCCAATATATCAGTACAGTCAAATTTGCTTGTTGGGAAGGTGGAGATAAAAGCTCCATGCATTCTAGACCCTGGCTTTTGATAGGGTGATTGGTGAGAATTATGCTTCATCTCGGTATTTCTCGGGAAGGAGTTGTGAGTACACGTTGGACAGGATGTTGGGTAGGCCCCAGTAGGTCCCAGTGGTGACAAAGAAGAAAATACTACCGAGAATTAAACTCCGGTCGCCGAGTCCGTAGCCAATTGCTTTTCTAAGATACTGATGGCCGAATAGAACGGAACTTGTTTTACGAGAGTAGAAATAAGAATTATTGTACACATTTTCTCATATCCCTATGCCAGTAAAGTGAAAATATTTATAACCATACTTAACTAATTAAGCACTACGCCATTAAGACGTATGAGGGAGTGGCTGTATAGCTCCACGTATTCCTGACCTGGGCAATAATTGGAGGCAAGTGGTTAGCTTCACACCTCAGCCGCTTTACCTTCGGGGAAAGAGCCCCCGGTACCAATTCGATAGGAGGTTGGCGGGACCCCAGGACCGGTCCGGACGACGCATAGAAGAGAAAAATCTCGCCCCCACCGGGACTCGAACTGAGGCCTCTCAGAAGTCCAGCACAGAGCCAGTCGCTGTACCGATTGCGCTATCCCGGTTCTTCCATATGCTAGTGCTATCCATATACTTAACAACAGAATTTTAGAATTACGTGGTATGTCCTGTCATTCCAGTCACTTATTGCTATCAGACGTTTTGAATGATTCGACCAGATGAAAATGGGCCTAGTCGCAAAGTTTGATCGGAGGTAGATTTATTGAAAGATACTTTACAAATTTAGCAAATACGCCATCCTCTGGCTCTAATAATACTGCTACCTAGAAACGTTTTGGCAAGTACACTCATTATTCTCAAGTTTTTAAGTTTGCCTGGGTAGTGAGTGTTTCGATTATAGTATTCCATGATTTGTACAACACTTTCAGTGCCTTAAATTGGATCAGGGGCCCAGCTAGACTCATGTCACCCTAACTACATTGCAAACGTTCAGTATATGTCGTTAAGGGACTCATACTTGGTGGCCAGCACTCAGTAACGGCCCACTTTTGACTTGCCCCTATTTGTGATTCATTATGTTAAGGCTCAAATTGATGGACTTGGTACCTGTCCCTTTGGGTGTGTCCACACCAAACCGGCAGAGTGCAACAGAATGGATGCACGTCATTGAAGCAACGTCATCGTGGACACCAGCTCCGATCCGCATCTCACTTCCATCCTGAGCCCCTCCGAGAAGAATGCACTCGTTAATCTCGTCCATTACAGCATCAGGTATGGGGCCCAGGCTTGCGAGTTGACAGCTGGGCATATCGACCCTGCTGTCGGCATTCCGGGCCCATTGCTCTGTTAAGAAAACAAATATGGTAAACATACAGCGTATGTGTAAATGGAACATATTTTAGGTTCTTACACAACAGTCAAGTAAAAAACTACATGGACCAGGCTCCCTTTTGTGAACTGGTAGTCGCTCATCTGGTCAAGAACTTTACCACCTGTTACGGAATCCAAAAACAGATTCATTATCGTGTTCGCAAGATCTCACCCTCTGTGCTGAACCCTTTTACTTAAGGCGAGGAAAACATCTGTTTGCATGGGAGGGGGTTGCATAATTTTCGCGGAATACGCGGTTATAGTCGAATGCGATGTGACTACACAGAGCGGGTATTCGAGACTGTGGACTTCATCACATGATTCTTTGGTAACACTGAGACTGATTAAACTTTCGACCGACATGATTTTCGCTGAAACCCAAATGAATTTGAATGTGAAAGGGCCGTGCCATAGCTCAAGCGGTTAGTCGCTGGCTTCCCACCGCGAAGGCCCGGGTTCGATCCCGGGTCTGGTCAAGTGGGATTTGTGGTGAACAAAGTGGCGCTGGGGCAGGTTTTCTCCGAGTACTTCGGTTTCCCCTGACAATCTTCATTCCACCAATTGCTTCACAATCACCCTCACCTATCATCTGGGGCTGGTACAATAGGCCAGAAGTGGCCGCAGTACAAGGGACTTAGTCCCACCCCACTAGCATTAAAAAAAGTTGAATGTGATGCGACAACTTGGAATGGAGTACACGAAACGGTGGTCAAGTCACGGCAGGTACAGCCAGTATCACGCTGCCTCGATGTAAATGGACTGTGCTGTGTTGACGTCATCCTCACATTAGTATTTCATGTGGTAGGCGACATTTGATTCTCATTTTGCTTTTATTGTTGTTTTATTTCCCATATAATTTAGCAATAATTTAAAACGGCGTATTTACATTCGTACTACAACAGTTTTCGTTATTACAACCATAATACATGCAACGAAGTTCTTATTATTTTGTGTGTAAATTGAACTTGCTGTGCAGATCTGACGTACAGTATATATATACACAGGAGTATTTTATGCATGATGGCATGAATTAGCGAGTTACAACACGTATGTATAGGTATGACCGCCTTTGTGGTCTAGTGGTCAGAGTTCCTGGCTACAGATCCAGAGTTCCCGGGTTCGATTTCGATTCCCGGCTCTACCAGATTTTATGAGAAGTAGTGGATCTGGAACGGGGTCCACTCAGCCTCTGAGGATAATTGAGGAGAAATAGCGGCTCCGGTCTAGAAAACCGAGATTCACGTCTGTGGGGATCCGTTGCGTTGACGACGCGACACCCTGTATCCTCTAAAGTTGGCATTAACTTCGCTGATAAGCGGCGGTCGCTCGGTGGTATAGTTCGCTTGCAGACTACAGGCCACGGAGTTTGATTAGTTTTTTTTTGCAACTATAATACGAAATACTTTTGTGACGAAAGAAATACAGAATTCGCACCTCTGCCACCAGTTAATATGGGGCATAACATCAGTATAGGAATACCTGACAACGACAAGCGTACGCTGATGTTGGTTCATGAAAGTTGACGTTCATTGATGCCAGATATCGCGGCGAACCGCAAAGTGTTTGCTGCACACGTGGTTGTGTAAGGTGAAGATCTTAACGCTTTCTGTTACAGCTGTTCGCAAAGTTAAACGCTACAGGATTATGGCCACAGAGGGGAATTTGGCCAGTGGATGCTACAACATCCTGAGGATTGAAACTTTCAGGACTAATAATGTTGTACTGCAGCATCCTGTTGCACGTAACTTATTTTCACTTCTTATTCACCTTCTCACATACAAGATTAAAAAAATTTTAAATTACTTTTCCCATTGCTGGTGCACTAAAGGAAATCATTTAAATACTGTACATTAGAAAGATACCACATACGTGTATATAAAATCAGCAAAGACAGCTTACATATGAATGACATATAGATTGATAAAAGTAATCCGATATTTGAAACACCGCAAGAACTAAACACTAGATAGCAGCACATGCCCCAACTACCCTATAAAAGAGAGCCAACTCCAGAAGACTCATAAACCATGTGGAGGTGTCTTCGAATGCCTACACCGTAGCCCTGCGATTCGTAGGAAGCGACGAAAAGGGAACCCAGTGCCTGAAGGTATAACTTGTCCATCCTCTTCCTGGGGATATAAACACGGGAACCTGGCCCTCCAGGTTTGGGGAGTCTCAAATCTGAGACAGTAAAATATGGTCATGAGTCCCGCGGGACACAGACACGAATGAATGCGCTGACGAGGACCAGCAGCAATTGTAAACGACAGACCTATCCTTTCTCTAGAGAGGATGTTGCATAAGGGCTATAACCGCAAGTGTTCAGTTGAAAAAAATATGGTCGTGGGTCTCAAGGGCTTGGCACCAAGACGAAGTGATTTGCGGTAGAGCGCTTCTGACTCTGACTCTCTGAAACACTAATAAAAGCTGCACACGACATGTAAGAGGAACGTCACTGCAATGCAAGTCAGTACACATCCAAAAAAATTCTAGAAAACACCAATGTACTCCATACGTAAAATACTAACACAGTGACTAACACATATTACAGATGTAAAGCGACACTAGGGCGCGAGAGCGAGTCTATACTTTGGAATTCTATACATTGACGGAAGTCAACAGCAATTTTCGAAGCACCTGATGCTGACAGTATCGATGGAATCGTGATATGAAAAATAATTCTAAAATTCAGAAGTGGAATTTAGGATTGAAACACAAGTTTGCATGTGAGACGGTGAGTAAGAAGTGAAAATTTCCTGACTAAATTCTTCGAAGCGATGAATCGACTTTTAAACAAGAGAGCATTGTCTGCATACACAATGAACATTACTGGACATTCCGGAGCCGCCATGTTGTCCGCGACTGTGTCATCATGGCGGACTGTGCGTGCGAGTCTCACCGCTTCTTCCTGCCTGACGTGCTTCTTCCACACATGCTGGAAGTCGTCCCATTGCACACATCTTCCAGTCTGCAGCCACCTGCTCAGGCTGATTTCTTCCTCACGGATTTCTTCTGCCCTGAAGATGGAGGCGATACGTTCTTCCGAAACGTCGGTTAACACAATATCTACACGGCGTCACATCACAGAAGACGTCATTTTTCAAAATGATCTAATTTTCATAAATTCAGAGACTTAAATGTGATACAGGCGCATGACATGGCGTGGGGTGAGACTGAGCCCACTTGGTAAGTCTGCCACAGATTTGCACAATCGTACTAGTTCCGGATGATATATGAGGGTGGGACATTTGGTGGAATGAGAATTGGTAGGCGAAACGGAAATATTCTGAGGAAACCTGCTATAGTGCCACTTTGTCCACCACAAATCACTCATGACTTGATCTTGGATCGAACTCTTTGTGTTCCAGATAGAATATTGTTGTCAAAACAAAATATTTTGTATTATTTTTTATACTGGCATTTATTTATTTATTTCAAAAATCTCGTTGGAGGCAGATGCTTAGCCTTC
The DNA here is from genome assembly GCF_002891405.2 of Cryptotermes secundus. Classification (NCBI taxonomy): domain Eukaryota; kingdom Metazoa; phylum Arthropoda; class Insecta; order Blattodea; family Kalotermitidae; genus Cryptotermes; species Cryptotermes secundus. The sequence goes on along the minus strand of NW_019729940.1, from coordinate 46,493 downwards.
CCCCTTCGCCCCGTCGTTCAAGACAAGCGAGTATTATCGGATGAACAATTTTAAACTGTATAAAAATATATCTCTAGGTAATTTGAATTATAACATTAACAGTTTTCAAATTGGAGATTATATTTTTGATTTGAATGTAAGACCGAAATATATTAAGGCTAAAATATTAAAAAGGAGAAAAAAAACTCCATCAGTCACAGTGGACGGAATTAATTAACATTTATAAAATTGGAGATTATAAATGAAGGGGCCAATCATCAAATCTTTTTTATCGAAGTTATTTTCCTCTCTTATCCATCTCAATATGTCTTGTTGCTGATGAAGTCACAGATTTTGTTTCTCTACGGTTTCAGGATAACGCAATCCTTCGCACTCCATCTTAGTGTTACTATTCCAGACTTATCCTGTTTTTTTGTCCGAAGCAACGTCTTTCTTCTACGACGCTGGCAGTGACGTCGTGTTTATGTCCGTACTTTCGCTTATGGTGGGACAGAATCTGTCTACAATTGTTTTGTTGATGTTACTTATTTGCCCTCACAGTGACATCATTCATTTTTCTTCTGACATTTTGCCGTAACAAGAAATAATGTCTTTGTGACGATGTACCAGTAGGTTCAGTACTTTCCTTGTTAGACGTGGCCAGTGGGAACTGAATGCGCAGTGGATTTCATCATCCCAATGCAGGAATTAAGAAACGGATGAGCTGTTCAGGCAAGCACGAGCTTTGAGTGGGTCTCTCACCCTTCACTATGTTATTGCTAAGACAGTGAAATCTGACTATATATTCTGTATGTCTGGACTCGAGAAAATTGTTTTTGTGGTATGTGGTTATGCTAGATCTGAAACCTATGTATTTTTGTCACTTAAAACTCATCGTTCTTGTTCTATATTGTAACTCCATGGAGCCGAGCCCTTCTCGAGAAGCCACCAGTTGTGCAGCTACTCAAGAATTTCCCAGAATTTTAAGGAACCTGAAGGTTCATTATCGTGTTCACAAGAGCCCTCCACTGCTCTCTATTCCCAACCAAATCTTTTTCTATATTATAAAATTATTTTGACTCCTCTAAGCCATTTCCCAGATCCCTCCATATCTTCTTTTTATTTTTTGAAAGAATAGGTCTATAAAATTCAGTTGCTAAAAAACTAATTTATTTGCATGTAATCATTGAAATGCCTTATCAGGGGTGAACTCCGAAACTTAACGACCGAGGATGTGAAAATGTCCTGCTCGAACAAAGTTATCGCACTCCTTACGGGGCCGCAATACACGAGTATTCAATTCTTCTTGTGAGAAAATTTTGATAACCTCTAAATTCTGAAATTTCTTTGTAATGTTTTACCCAAGAGAGAAGAAAGGACAGGAGGCTGTAGAAAATCTCACGATGACGAGCTCCACAGTTTCTGCTATTCAGCAAATAATATTAGGACGATCAAACCACAGAGGATAAGATGGGAAGGACATGTAACACACAAGGCAGAGATCAGAAATGATGCAAAATTGTGGTCTGGAAACCTGAAGGGCAGAAGCGTGTTGAATATCTAAACATAAATGTGGGGGTAATATTAAGGTAAATAAACAAATAGGATTTAGAGCTCGTGGACTGGATTCATTTGACTCAGGATAAGGGCTAGTTGACGGACCAGTTGGATATCTGAATGAATATTCTTCTCGAGGCCTCCGCTCCATGGAGTCACTAATTCAGATGGTTAGTTATAGAAGCTAGCAGTTTTATAGAATTCTCTGGCTGTGGTATGTAACGAAATATATTTTATTCGAATTTTCAATACACTATACGAGTATGTTCTTTAATTAGTCAAAGTGTCTTTTCTTGACTCGGTTTCATTCGTGGTCTTAAAATTAGTTTCTTTCTTATTCCTTTTTGCATTTTTTCCTGGGTTTTCTTCTATTTCCTTTATTAGATTGCCTCTTGTGATATAAGTCTTGTTTCTTTTCTCTGCCTCTCTTTTCCCAGCGTTTGCTTGTGTCTGGCGGTATTGTCACGTTTACGTAATCTGTTCTCCGAAATGTCAGACACATTTTAGCTTCCAGTTTGTAACATCAGGTTATCTTTATTTTATTCAGTATTGTTCTGCCTTCCAATGGTATGGTCTCACATTACACTGATATCGAATTTCTTTTCGTTTTTACTTTATGCTTGTAGCTTACATTCCTTCCTTCTTGTCTTCTTCTCTGCGTACTGGTATCTACTACGTGTGTGCCGTTACGCAATCATTCAAGAAAACAAAAATCAAAACAATAACCTACTCAACACAATGTCAACCACTGAAAAACTTTGAACTAAAGGGATATACAGAGTGCCCCAAATGTCAGTTAATCTAAAACATTCTCTCGTAGTAAAGCGAATGTTCAGATTTAAGCCTGGCATCAATTTGTAGAACCGCTTCACAGTGTTGTGAGTTCTGCATTGAACATGGAGAATTTCGTTTCGAACATTTTTCTTAATCTAGTAAGTAATAAAGATATTTCTAACATATTTAGTTTATTTTTATTCTCCAGTTAACTGACTTTTTGGCCACTCTGTACAAACTTATATGCCTAGATTGCAAAAGAGCCTACATAGGACAGACAGGAGGTTCGCTTTACATCAGATACAAAGAACACATAAACATAAAGGCGCATCCACATTACTCGTGCTCGTGCTCGCCAGGCTTGTGCTCGTCGGTAGACTCGTCTGGCTTTTACTTGTGCTCGTAAATCTTCCTCCACACTACTTCAATTGCTCGCCAGGCTTCTGCGCGTGAGGATCCGTATATTTACTCGTAGTGTGTATAGGCCGTGGTCGTATTTTGATTTATTGGCTATAGTTTTTAAATTAAAAATTTAAAATTTGCTTGTTTCGTGACTTATCATATCGTCCACATTACTCGCGAGCATAGCGAGTCACACGAGCACGAGCACGAGTAATGTGGACGCGCCTTAAGGTTGCAATAGATTCACACACCACACACAACATTAGTCAATATGGAAAATAGAAGATATCACAGAGAAAATGCGTTCTGCAAAAAGGGGTCAAATAATAAAAGTAATGGAAAATTTCTGTGTATGTATATATATAAGAAATCCAGGATGAACGCATACAGGGATATCTGAAGTAAGAAACAACTTTTTGACACACTTATGATCATGCGCACACACAAAGCCGACCACCCACAAGCCTACACATCAGCAGTACTTAGGCAGTTCAACACAGTGAAACAGCAGACCTACAGCTCTTTGGTAAATATTAATATCTTTTTGTTTCTAAGGAATATGTTTATATATACGATCGTAAAGTAATAGAAAACAACTTGACGTAAAATCTGATATCATTGTTACATTTATAGGCACATAAAAATGAGTATTAGACAACAACTTAACACGGAATGCTGTAGTAAACTGAATTATAATAGTTACTATAGGATTCTGACGATGGTGNAAACGTCGTGTTTTTCTTAGTTATCTTAAAACACCAGGACCATGAATAAAGTCCGAAAACCCAATATCTCTGTGTGAATTATAATAACTAAGACTTGTATATATATGAATTTTAACACAATATTAATATAACCTTTTATAAGAAGTTTACGATACGGACATTTTCAATCTTCTATTTTGTGTATATGAATTGCAAGATTTTCGTTTCATACCGTACATCCCCTGAAGAGGGTGTTGTATGACCAAAACTTGTCACTGTTTTAACATGATATAATCAGTTCGAGGAAATATGTTGTATATATGCTCGGATGGTTGTTCACATATTGTCCCATTCGTTATGTTTTCGGTCCCAATTCAACTCATTAAAGTGGAGTTATAAGAACTGTTAGTGAAATAATTGCTCAGTGCCTGAGATATTCGTTATATTAACTGGACTGTCTTTTCGATGTATAATTCACAATAATCCTTCTGTATAAAGTTAGGTATATCTGCATCATATTATATGCAGTTGTGGTAACCCTGTTAAATAAACCAAGAATCAATAATGCAACCTAATTAAGATATCATGTTTCAACTATATGCAAAAAATTCGTAAAACTGTTTCATACATTTCAGTCTTTGGACTGTGGCTGAGCCGTTTGAGCTTCTTATTCATGTGATCCCTAGATTGATATTAGGCTCAGATGTTGTCATAACCGGCAAATTTTCGTGGTATTCTCGATTGCTCCAGGCAAATTCTGGGATATTTCCTTAACATAGGTTACAATCGCTTTCAAAAACGTTTAAATTCATTCTCAGTCATTATCTTATTCGACACTGTATAAGCCGGTCACAGTAGCCGAACGGTCTAAGGCATGTACTGTCTTTGCTGGCTCGAAAGTCGGGATCGCGGGTTCGAATCCCACACAATACATGAATGTTTGGTATGTATATGAGTTTATTCCGTGTTTGTGCTGTCCTGTGTTTAGGTAAAGACATTGCGATGAGCTGATCACTCGTCCAAGGAGTCCTACCTTCTGTAAAATGATCAAATAAAAAAAAAAAACTCGACGCCTTAGGGTATAAGAGGAACGGATTAGGTAAGACAACATATAATGTGTACAGTGTAAAACTTCTGAATAAGGAATGCTTACTTACTTACTCATGGAGCTGAGCCCTTCTGGAGAAGCCACCAATTCTGCAGCTACTCAAGAATTTCCCAGCATTTTATGGAACTCGAAGGTTCATTACCGTGTTCGCAAGAGCCCTCCACTGGTCCCTATCCTGAGCCAGATCAATCCAATCCATACTATCCTATCCTATTTCTCTAAGATCCATTTAATATTGTCCACCTACCCACGCCTTGGTCTCACTAGTGGTCTCTTTTCTTCTGAATTTCCCACCAATATCCTATACGCATTCCTCGTCTCCCCCATTCGTGCTACATGCTCTGTCCACCTCATCCTCCTTGACTTGATCATTCTAATTATACTTGGAGAAGGGTACAAGTTATGAAGATCCTCATTATGCAGTTGAATAGGGAGTAGATTGTAATACATTTTCTGAAGGCCTAACTGTCTTGATATATTGGGTTTTCGGACTTCATCCATCGTTCTGGTTTTTAAGATAACTAATAAAAACACGACGTTTCGGAAACTGGATCTGTTTCCGTCCTCAGGTGAAGAAAAACACCTATTCTGTTGGGTCCCTTGGAAATCACTGGACNTATCAGTGTGTTATACACCATCGTCAGAATCCTATAGTAACAACCTAATTGTCTTGCTTATAACGTCTCGGCACGGACCACATAGAAAACACCGCTATTCTGTTGCAGTTTACCGGCCTTTGTCTAGTTGTTTTTTCGTGGTCGTTGCCTAGCAACGGGTCTACATGCCACAATATGAAGAAGCTAGTAAAACGCAAACCTTCGGAGTCACAAACCCGGAAAAGACAGGTTCTCATGAGAATCAGCAGTTCCTCGGATTCAGAAGTAGGAATGATTGCTCATCTCAGCGATGGAAATGAGGAAGCTCAATGTCTATTGCTGCAGCCTATTCTCAGAGGACCCAGAAGGCGAAGAATGGATCCCCTACCCTGTCTGCATAATGTGCACACATAATTTGTGCAGATTCAAAGAAAGGAAGTTTTGCATGTGAGCTCTGATCTTCAAAATAACATTGAAATTTTGGTGCCATTGAATCTACCTACAAAATTTTCATAACGTGTACTTTTACAATTTGTTATATTTTGTTAATTTATCTTTTTTTTTTCATATTTTGGCGCTATAGCTATATTGTTGTGAACTTTTTTTCCACCTTTATTTTTATTACGGTTTAAAATTAAGATCTTAAATATTTATAAAATATAAGTTTTTAGAATGTTTGACTGGTCAAGTTAAACAGAAACCTGTAGTACTACAACCTCCCCATATTACGAAACCCGGTGGCCTCAGATGGGGAGATTGGATTCTTCTTTTAATTTGGGATTAGTTTCTTAAGTAACATTTATAATTTCTTTTTTTATACCATCTTACTTTTTGATTAATAACACTCTCATGCAGAGTGCATATATCAAACGTTTCATTTGTCTTAGTTATAAGCCTTCAAAGAATAACCCTCCCCATATTAGGCGACTTTCCCCTTAGATTAAATCAAAGTGAGAGTCAGTATTTCACTTCGTGTGTGAGATTCTGACAAGAAGCTGGAGAGAAACGTTCGTAACCACATTCCACATAACAGATACGTGTATTTCCTTTTCACATATTGCACGTACAGTGTGGAACCGTTGGCCCCGTAGAATTGAAAGGTGTTTCAGATTGACAGCATTGAGCTTTGATGGGGGTGAGATGGACATAGAAACAACTCTATTGGCTTACAATAGTTGCCTAGCAACAAGATGGCAGTACGATGAAGGGGGTGGTGGTTGGCGCTGGGGTTGGTGGTTATGTCATCCCCCATGATGGTTGCTCTGTAATCGATATATCTATCCCACCAGTCTACCCCAGGTCACAAGACGTTGCCAAGAAAGAAGCTGAAACAGCCGTCATTCCTGTCTCTCAATGCAATTGCCTTGTTCCTCGTCCCTCTGTACAGTATGAAGCGTGTAACTAGAATTACCTAATATTCGAATGGAGATATGGCGTAATGTTTAAAGTTTACTATTACTTGCTGCATTTTGGGACCTGGCTTCGATTTATACACCTTCAAAATTCTTATAGACTTAGAAATCATGATCATATTTTCTTCTAGCAGGAAGTTATATTCGTCGATCCCATATTTGTAGCAGCATCGCTACATTGATGAAAAAATCAATCAGCCACGACACTGAGACATGCAGCGATGCACATATATGCACCATACAGATAATGTTACACGTCTATTGCAGTTTTGTTACGTCATCGGCACTATAACAGCATAACATATGTACGACCACACGTATCTGACAAAACTTTATCAAATAATGCAAGAAAGGAGATTCAGGTTACAGGCTGTGTAAGAAACGGTATGCTTTTTNAGTTTTGTTACGTCATCGGCACTATAACAGCATAACATATGTACGATATACACGTATCTGACAAAACTTTATCAAATAATGCAAGAAAGGAGCTTCAGGTTACAGGCTGTGTAAGAAACGGTATGCTTTTTCCCTAAAAAGAAAAAAGAGAGAAATAAGGAGCTCAGAGGAAGATGAGACCTTTATTCACGACGTAGAATACAAATTTCTTTTTGAAATATTACGGTTTTAGCAAACACTATTTTGGTAATTCGTCGAAGAAATTCTTCAGCGGCCGAAGCCGATTTTGTTATTCCATGGAAAGTTTCTCGTTTCAGTCGTCAAAGTACTGATGGAGAATTTGTTACGAAATATACTGTTGGAATAGTTTCAGTTTTAGATCTAAGAAAATTCAAATTTCAGGTCTATAAAATTTCCACTTCGGGGAGCTGTACCTCTGAAAAGAGTGATGGTATTGAGACAACACTGCGGAACGATTTTAAAAATTGTTTAGCTGTCAGTCTGGCCTTCGTTGGGCCACAATTATTGATGGCATTCGCAGTTGATAGGATTTTACGTCAAGTTTCCGTAGATATAATTGCGAAAGAAGAATGTTGGACTTAATGGCAGTAAAAGCAACAACTTTCGCTTGATGCACTTAGTACGCTATTAACAAATGCCTATGTACCATTAGATAAAATTGTCAGTATGACAACGGTGACGCATATGCATGCAACACTTAAAGATATTGTTGGAAACGGTGTTATCTATAAGGTCCGTGAAGAGGCTACAGAGCGAGAACCAGTAACCGGTAAGAACGGAGTTGGAGCAATGGATTAGGTGTGAGACAGTCGCCAGCCGGTAAGGACATGGGCACTATAGATGAAGCTGAGGAATCTATATTGTTGGGAGCCGTAACCTAGTAACGGCTAGTGAAGATAAATTGAGAAGAATTAATGTGTGCTGTGATGAGAAGGAAAGTGCGTGAATGAGCGAAAGCGTTATAATTATTTGTAGTTACTAATCAAAACCCCGTGTTCAGTCACTGACACGTGACAGTATCTTTGCATAAATTAAGGAAAAATCATCCAGCTATTTGACGCTCTCTAACTTCTGTAGTTGATACAGCAGGACGTGTTGCACGTCTGATTTACACCAGGAAGAATCGGTTCAGTCAGGGAAAGGTGAATGTCGAGGAATGAACATGATTTTGAGGCAAGTTTATTTCTGCATATTTTGTAATAGCCTGAACGTTTTCCTTAGTATCAAGCGACTAGTATCGTGGTCTTGGTTTTACCTGTTAGGAAAGTATCCTGAACCAAATTTCATTAGCCTCAGTTTTTATCTCGTAGCTTTGTAATTCTTATACTAACAAGTTATTGTCATCTTACGTGATATTATACGGTTATATAAGCCAATTAATAGAATGATCTTAAATGGCACGTTTATTAAAATATTATCAAATTTACTTACAGAATATAGTATTTAGGTAGTGAACAACATTTTCCCCACTGATGGCGTCTCCACCTTATCGTGGTGGTGGGGTTTGAGTGCTCCTGAGACACCGAGAGCTATGCCGGCGGTAGCGTAGCTACTGGTAGGGTCACCCATGCCGGACAGGTCAAGGGGTAGGAACCAGACGAAGAGGGATACCCTGCTCCTCCAGTTTGGAAGTTGGGCGTGAGGCTAAAAACCTCACACCGTAAAGAATAAAATTGTTCAGAAACGAGACAGTCAGCCTCGGATGGACGGATTAAAAGAAAATCGACATTAGCGAAGAAGCTGAGATGGTTGGAGGATGTGCATGGTGATCTCCGTAAAATGAAAGTGGAAGGATGGGGAGGAAAGATGAAGAATAGAGAAGAATGGAGACAGATTGTTGAAGAGGCCAAAGCTCACCCTAAGCTGTAGCGCCGAGGGGTTGGGGAAATGAACAACGGTTTATACCCCAAATTACCGAATTGTTCGGGATCTTATAATGCATGTTACTTATGGCAAATGATTTTAATACTCGGTTACCTGTTCAGAACATACACAAATATGTGTAAGAATATTTTGTACATGCGAGCGGACGCAAGTTAAGTGGGCGTATTGGTCAGTAACATAAAGGTATATTCTCTATTGTGATCAGTTCACCTTGGATAAATCTGCATAAATGACCTTCAGACTCTGATGCCTTAGTAATCAGCATCCCATGCTTTTGATCCCGAGCTGAAATCCCCTCCGCTGAGGGCATCGTTGCAATAAATTGCATTGTGATCTGAGACTTGCACTGCTGAGGGTACTTAACAAAGGTAATGCCTTGTGAGTACGTTCCGTTTGATATGAAAGCCCCACTTCCCCTAGGGGAGTCTGCAGGTGGAAAATGATATCCAGTCATCAGCAACACCGTCTCTCCCTACAATGTTACAGCCTCAGTGGTACAGGGCCTGTCCTTGAACTACAGCTCAATTCCATTCACGTGACCTGAGTAGAAGCTTCGTGTGCGCCCAACAGAACAGCGACAATGTAGACGTCCGTTCATATGGACCACGTTAATGTCCGTGTCCTCGGTTTTGCTTGTCATCTCAAGGGAATTTGATTCTTAGGAGCATTTCCTATTCACTCGCCACATACCCACATATTATATATATATATATATATTATTTATTATACTGCAATTGGGTTTTAGCCCGGTGGCAGTAGTACACAATAGGACACAACAGACAAGTAACACACATTACACTAAGTGACAACACGTTCAAACAAAACACAAAACACAACAATAAGGACATCCTACCACAGTGAATAAAAACCAAATACGATTAACAACTACAACAATTACAGACAACTACAACAATTACAGTATGCACATATGCACTGTTCGTGCTGCCTTGAAAATTTCGGAGAGAACAAACAGAACAAGATGTAGTCTACGCATAAGAAAAGATAATGAATTCTTCAGAAATGTGACAATTAAAATATTTCTGAACGAGTGTAAAAGATCTAAACTATATATATTAAGAGCATATTAAATTCCGAGAATGTTTGCTACCATTCAGTTCAGAAAGTTTTTATATTTCAGTCTCATACCTAAAAGAGGCTAAGGTTACGATATGCATAACTAATTTTACGTGTTGTTTTACATGCCTACGAAGCTCGGTCCCGCACACAATGTATCTGTATGCAGGACGTTGAGGGGAATGTCGGAGTCCAAGTGGAAGCGAATAGACGGCAGAAAGTTGCATAATGAGAAGCTACATAACCTGTACTGTCCTCTAAATGATATCAGCGTAGTTGGTACAAGATGGAAGAGGGGCGCATGGCATATAGCAATCAAGGATGAGACCAGAAATGAATACAAATCCTGGTAAAGAGTAAATAATCGAATGTAGCAATTTAGTAGTTAGTATTTTTGCTTAGTACTGTGGATGTTCTAGGCTCGAATCTCGGTCCGCTGTCCTGACGGATGTTTTTGGTGTTTTTTTTTTTAAGTTTAACGAGGCTTATACTGGGAAAATGCTTCAAATAGTTTACGGATGATTTGGTCGAAATACATTGCAGTTCTGTGTTCACATTCGTCCCAGCATTCTACTCTGCGTAACCTGCGCAGTAGGAGAAAGAGTGTGAGGACAAATTCACATATTCCACTTCCCAGTAGAAGGAGCAGAATTCTAGACATATGGCAGATAAATATACTAATACAGAAATAGAGGGAACACGCGGTAGCGTAGCCGGAAAGTCGCGGGTACAAGTCCCGATGAGGTCATTGGATTTTTTTCAGTTGACCTAATCCTTCCAGCCGCACTAGGCCCTGGGGTCAACTCTGCCTCTATCAAAAATGAGTACCAGGAATTAATTAAATAATTTTCCTGTGGAGTAAAGCGCGGTCGGCGCGTTAGGCTGACAACCTTACCGCCATTTTTGAGCCGATTGTCTGGATAGTGTGGGACCGTCAACGCCTCACAACCTTATGGGCCTTCACGGCCTGGTACAGGGATAGCTTTACTTTTACTTTCTACTTTAATACACAAATAGAAGAATAAGCCATAAGATAATACGCAAGTTTAGAGGCAATATTTATACATATAAATTGATAAATGATGAAGTGACAGGAGGATGGAGAAAACTGCATAATGAGGAGCTTCATAACTTGTACTCTTCTCCAAGTATAATTAGAATGATCAAGTCACGGAGGATGAGGTAGGCAGGTCATGTAGCACGAATGGGGGAGACGAGGAATGCGTATAGGATATTGGTGGGAAAGTCAGAAGGAAAGATACCACAGGGAAGACCAAGAAGTAGGTGGGTGGACAATATTAGAATGGATCTTAGAGAGATAGGATAGGATGGTATGGATTGGATAGATCTGGCTCAGGATAGGGACAGTGGAGGGCTCTTGTGAACACGGTGATGAACATTCGGGTTCCATAAAATTCTGGAAAATTCTTGAGTAGCTGCAGAATTGGCGGCTCCTCCAGAAGGGCTCAGCTCCATGAGTAAGTAAGTAAGTAAGTAAATTGATAAATGAATAAATCTGTATGTAACAGCAAATTAACTTCTTGGAGCAGAATTTTGCTTGAAATGATAGTCGTTTAGCTATTTAAGTATTTCCCCACCCAGTATGGAACCAAAATGCCGTGTTAGGAAGAGCTTTCCGCTTAAATTAGTCCTGAGTCAGATATTAGTAAAGTATACGCTTTCACACCCAGTTTCTTTAAGAGCTACTTTAATATTCATCTCCTGTCCAAACCAAGGTATTCCAAATGGTCTCTTACTGCCAGAGTTTCCGACAAATAAATAATTAGGCATATGCATATAAATACAAATAAATTGCATAGCTTCCAATAGAGAAAATGTGATATACTTTGCAGTTCCCTCACATGCTTCAAGATACTTGTCACAGTAAAAACGACGCTTTTTCGGCGTCGTTGGTTTCAACAAAAAATCCGTTTCCTATTTTTAAAAGCGTGAAAATATACCTCACCCGAGAATGGGACCATGGACCCTACTGTTTGCTGTCTAGTTCGTGTGGCAATAGCTGGTTCAGTTTCCAAGTCACTTGCCTTTAACAGGAGATGAGTATGTTGTCAAATAATTTACAACGAACGCAGTGAATGGGCGAGGGGTGATCTATCTTCTCAGGCTTCCCACCCACTGTGAAGCCGTCATTATGTGATGGTAATAATTTGTAACGGGGTGCTCACCCCTTCATTTGTTGCTATATTGGAAGCTGAGCCTCTCATGTGTGCACCTGAGGCAGGCCATTGTGAGTCACCTGCATAAGCTTGCTTAGTCATCACTCAACAATGGATGCTACCAACACAAGTAAGGAGAACACGCAGGTATTCCGAAGCGATCTGCTCGGCTGACACATGTTGAAGTCATATCGAATTGTGATACAACAATACTAATGAAGACTTATCTCTTCTCTGCTTTACTTAGGGCTTATTAGGCAGTTGGTTGCTTTTATGACATAAAATGCTTCCTTTCTGTTACCCCTCTTCTTGTGCAGTAGACCCTTGTTGTACGCCGGGGTTAGCTCCCTGGAGATTCCGGTGTATATCGAATCAGCGTAAATGAAAGACAGATTAAAATGTATTTTAATATGTCTTTCGGGTATACAAAGATTGAGACTGTCTTTCATAAAGTAATACAAAAAATTCAGTATTTTATACACAAACAAGATGTACTCGTACATGTATTTACATCACACTTATTCTGTAAAAAGCTAAGGTAGGTAAAGGTATCCCTGTAACAGGCCGTGGAGGCCCATAGGGTTGTGAGCTGTTGAGGCTCCCATATTTCTAGACAATCGGCTCACAGATGACGGTGAGGTTGTCAGCCTTACGCGCCGGATGCCCTTTACCCCCAGGAATATTCCTTGTACTCATTTCTCTTATAGGAAGTCGACCTCAGTGCCATAGTGCAGCTGGAAGGATTAGGTCAATTGAAAAAATCTACCACATCGAGATTCGATCCCGCGACCTTCAGTCTTGTAGTACAGTGTCTCAACTAACTACGCTACCGCATGCCTCCTATTCTGTAAAAGGTAAAGGTAAAATTGTCTCTATGCTTAACTAATTAAGCATTGCGCCATGAAGGTCTATGGGGGGAGTGGATATATAGATCCACATCTTCTTGACCTCGGCACCAGCTGGAGGCGAGTGGTCAGCTTGAAGCTCCGGTCGCTTTAACCCCGGTATCCCTTGGGTAGGAGGCTGGGTTGACCCCAGAGCCGGTCTGGACAACGTGGAGAAGGTAAATTCTTGACCCCAACCCATAACCAGTAACTATACCGACTAGGCTATCCCGGGGCATTACATTTATTCTGTAACAAAATATAAATACACGTATATAGGCATTACTGACCAGAGATCATCTTCTGCCGTCTTTGGATCAATTGGAGGTTGTTCAGAATTCTTTTTAAATCAAGAAATGATGTTTGTTTGCGTTGCTTGACACTTCATAAGGCTGTAACGCTGTACTAACTCACCTTCCAACAGAACAGCTCCGTTCGCAGCCAGGACCAATGTTCCCTAACCTCTGCGGCTACCTATAAGTCCTAGCCAGAATATCCTGCAGGCCGTGGGTTTCTATAGACAATGAAACGGCCTCTTCTTGTTCTTGCTGCTGCTGTTTCTCAGTGAAAGTTTCCAGTTCCTCATTTGTAAGAGGCTGAGAATGGTTCTCCGGCATCTCAGTCACACAATCAGGCTCGACATTGGTAGCAGCAGTGCGGTATAGAACTTTCTAGATCATTCTTTCGGTGGCTGCGGGGAGAAGAAGGGAATTACTAGAAAATTTTCAAACCGGCGGATATTCAAATCGGCATATATCAAACCGTCGTAAACACAGGTCGCACTGCACTCTCATAATTCCATGCCATCTTCGGGAATAATCGCGCATTTGACTCGGTTTACATAATCGAACTGGAATAGAGTATTCGGTATAGCGACTGGCTACGGGCTGGATGACTGAGGGGTCGGAGTTCGAGTCCCGGTAGGGTCAAGAATTTTCTCTTCTCCATGTCGTCCCGATCGGCTCTGGAGCTCACCCAGCTTCCTATAAAATGGGTACCGGTGGTTCTTTCCAGGGGAGTAAAGTGACCGCAGCGTGAAGCTGACCACTCACCTCCAACTGGTGCCGATGCCAAGAAAATATTGACCTGTACATCCACTCCCCCATACGTCTTCTTGGCGTAGTGCTTAAATAGTTAAGCATAGGGACAGCTTTACCTTTACCTTCGTATATTTGGCCAGCGGCCATGCAGTTATCTTCTGTTTAGTAGTGAGTATGAATTCTTTTGTGCTATGGTGTGTCTCAAACGTAAGTTAAATTGTGTAGTGAGAGATGGAATTTGTAGTAATTTTTTTCTTGGGGGGAGGGGGTTATTGCACAGTGCTGTTAGCATCTGGATTATACAGTTTCGACTTTCCGATGGCTTACTGGTGGATTCGGAAGGATTTTATCCTAATCGAAATAGGCTCCCGGAATGCCTGGATGTATTACGGAAAACTATGAAAATACCCGACGTAGGAAAGCTGGTGTCCCGGAAGAAATTCGAAATGAGAACCCTCCGAACACGAGTCTACAGCGTTACTAGTTACCTAATATTACTCGTATTACCTACTCATAGGTTACATAAATCAAACCCTGTTCTTTTGCCTGCACGTGGAAAGTATCTCTCAACCGGAAGGAAGAAGGTGGATTGTGGGTGTGTGAGAACGGTAGTGGGGAGAATGTGTGGGCTGTATTTGATTGGCCATGCATGGTATGTAGTCTAGGGCCTGTACTTCGAGTATGTCTTAACTACGTTACTACCGTAATGTACCTATGTATCGTGTTTCTTCTTTCGTATCTCTTTTCTATATTGTGACTTGTATACCCATTGCCAGGCAACGACTCGGTAAGCACATTCCCGAGGGAGCCAACGCGTGCGACAATAGGACGTCTATTGCTAGGAAATGGCGCGGTAAACACGTCTCGTCAACAGTACAGACAGCGTTTTCCGTGGGGGCCCGTGCAAAATGGTAATAAGGAAGTGTTCAACCGTTCAAATGATTAAGCTGCCTTTGTAGCATAAGATATGTAAATTAGGCATGATCTGCTCTGTAAAACCTGTACTGACTAAGGAATTGTGTGTAGTGCAAAAGGAAGAATTTTCGATAACATGTTAAATGTGTGAAATATACACTTGACGAAAGGCCAAGCATATTCATAAGAGACAAACCCATCTTCTCGTCAGAGAGGGTGTTACATAAGGACTATTACCGCATGGGTTCAGTTGAAAAAAATCTCTGGTCGTGGTACTCAAGGGGCCTGACGCCAAGACGAACTGATTGGCTGTAAACCGTCAGTCGTAAAGTAACTTTTACTTTAGAACAGTACTAGTCAGTAGTCGAGTCCCGAGACGCCAGCCTGCTGGGGTATGAGCTTGGGAGCAGAGGAATTGAATTAAGTCGAGTCTTGGAAATTGGAAGTTGCAGAATAATGGGAAGAAAAGAATTAGGCTGTGAAAGACGACTTCATGTGTAATTTGAAGCTACAGTGAGACTGTGATAAATCCGTTGCCAGGATACGGCTAGTGAAGACTGAGAATCCTAGTGCGTGTGTAACGGAGAACTGCAAAGTGTGTAGAATAGCAATAGCGCTGTATTGCTTGTAGTCCAGAGTTGTGAATGTATAAGATGCAATAAATCCAATCATCCAGTCCAAACCCCCGTCTTGTAAGTCACCCCTGCACGTGACAATATCTTTCTGGCCTTCTTATTTCACCCTGTGACAATCGTGTCCCTCTTTGTTTGATGCTTTGAAGTTATGCAAAAAGACGATACAAACGAATGTAGGCATTCGTGTTTACAGTTCAGTACCTTTGCTACTCATGGGACCGCCTCTGTGGTCTAGTGGTCAGAGTTCCTAAATTTTACCTGTTAAACATGTTAATACGTATATGAAGTATGTATAGGGCATCTGTCAGTCCGGGCTCAGTACAGCAGATTATGCCCTATTTCTAGTAGTTTCCGCTACAACGGCAGTCTAGGCACTTGAACAGACGCACAATCGACTCCTTACGTATCCTCAACACGCATAGAAAACACTTCTCCCAGCAGTTCTTCTTTTGTTACATCGCATATTTATCGCACGGACCACGCAGAAAACATCACTGGCCAATTACTCCATTGTTACATGTTACGAATCTGTTGCCTAACAACAGGCGTGTTTGTAAAGCCGTTCTCCAGCAACGGCTGTCTGCTCGCTTCACAGTGCTTGCCTTGAGCAAATATGACACATTATGTTTATAGTATGTCAGTTATGTTCTTTTATACACAGAAAACAGAACGAACTTTCAATTCGTTCTGTTCCTATTTTAATATTATTATCCGCGGACTGGTTCGAAATCGTCGTCCTGCCGGCTTTTGCCCTTCTCTGGTTTTAGATGAAAATAATTTTACTGTTTAATTTCTGATCGGAATCAGTATTAAGAATTTAGTATTTCCGTTTATTTCACTCCATGCAACAGCTGTTGTGCCATACATTCTCTTTCAAAATCAAAGGGCAAAGTCCGTCCACCATTTCGAATGGGCAAGCTTGTCTCCCACATAAAGACAGCACGGAATGTGGGGCTGTCAGTCTCAGGCGATAGAATTCGCAAAATGAAATTCTACACGCCGAAACAGAAAATGCTAATTTAATACTGACTATTCCACCTTCAAGTATGGAGAATGTTAAAATATTATACTTCTGGACATTATCCACCATCCTGCCATCCAGCACCAAGATGTGGTATACAAGCCAAACACAGCACAAACCATCTGCGAGAGCTAAGAAAAACATTACTTTATTTAAAACTCCACACGTATGAGGCCTTGCACCAGAAAACTATCACGATAGAAATCATCACTGGAGAGAAGCGATACTCCTTATGGTACGAGCACAAGAAACGAAAATTTTCCCCACTCAGTCTACATTTGACGGAGGAGTTGTTTCTTGACTTCTGCAGTGATAATGGGGAATTCAGATTGGAGAGATATCCACACTGGGTTGGCTGATCGGATGGTCCAGCAGAGGCATGTGGGCTGATTTCTTGTATTTGCTGTATGTGCTGTTGGGTTAGATCTGCAAGACCTTCGCTTAATTCCAACATATTTTGTGGCCTTCCTCGTATGCATGTTGGGAAAATTTTTGTTTTTCAAGCAAACCCTGTGTCGGGTTATAATTGTGCTCCTTAATGCGTACTTGCAAGGGTTTGCTTATTTCACCATGTAACATCTCCCACAATCACGTAGGATGCTGTACACACACTGTTTTGTCTGCTGGGCATTTCTAACCGGTCCAGTTTTCATCAATGTCTCACGGAGTGTACGTACAATAGTTCTGAGATCGAAACGGTTCCCAATGCGTCGAATTTCTCGGAAGTGGATGACGACAGTGCCCTGGTATATTTTATCTGAAGAAGGACGATTTCTTTTCGATGGCTTCATTACAGAGTCAACGAATTATTTTGGATATTTATTGAGCATCAGATTATGTCTTATGTTTCTAATTTCGTTGTTAAAACCCTTCTGGTTTTGACATATGACCTTCGCTCGGTTGACCAAACTATGAACGACTCCCCGTTTTACTTGACGTGGGTGGTTGGACTTGAAGTGAAGATAACGACCAGTATGAGTAGGCTTCAGATACAATTTCGTGGTCAGTTTTGTCGTGTCACCAAATGTACAGTTTAATAACTTGAACTGTACTTCTGAATTCAGAAACAACTAAATCTATACGTCTATGAGAATTGTAATGGAAATGCTACTATACATTTTTAGTGAGATTTCTGCACGGCTTCCGGACTAGAAAACCGAGATTAACAGCCGTGGGGATCCGTTGCGCTGACCACGCGACACCCTCTATCCGCTAAAGTTTGCACTGACTTCGCCGACAAGCGGCGGTCGCTCGGGCAGTATAGTTTGTCTGCGGACTACAGGCCACGGAGTTTGTTTTTTGTTTCTTCTGCACTGCTGTTAACTTACGATATTATCGAATTCTGATTCTGGTAAAGCAATCTCTGTTTGAAGTACCACGTGACGAAGAAGTATGGAGGAATAGAGAAAGAAATCCATGCGCTTTTAACTACAGCAGGTCCGATAGATGGAAGTGGCCTATGCTTCACACCCCGGGAAGGACCCCCTGGTATTTACTTCATACCCTGCCATTCCTTCGGCTCAAAAATGCCAAGAACAGAAATGTTGGTCTGGATGGATAACTTAGGCCTATATTATGTCATTATCATATTTAATTCTACTGTTAGATAAGGTAACAGTGATAAAGTTAACAGTAAAATGTTGGCGTGAAAACAAAATTGTCATTTCCATAAATGTCTCCCAATAGGGCCCGTAGGCACTATACACCTACCTAAGAACTTACGTGGAAAGGAACCGCAAATGTTCAGATCTTGAGTCTAATAAAGCACTACGCCATGAAAGCGTGTGGGGGAGTGGATGTATAGATCCCCATATTATTGACCTCGGCACTAGTTGGAGATGAGTGTTCAGATTCACAACCCGGCCGCTTTACCCCCGGGGAAAGTTTCCCGGGCACCCATTTTATAGGAGGTTGGGTGGACCCCAGAACCAGTCTAGACGACTTTGAGAAGAGAAAATTCTTGACCCTACTGGGATTCGAAATCCGACCCCTCGGTCATTCAGCCCATAGCCAGTCGCTATACCATCTGCGCTATCCCGATCTGCATCTATGGAAAATTTGAAGGCGGAATACGCAAAGCAAAGAGAAACACAGCGTGCTTCTTACTTAATCTGTGATGACAACAGCCGAGATATTATGAGCCGTGTTACAAGTGACGAAATAATAGAGAGGAATAAGATAACAGGATACATACGTTCTGTGCGCAACATTTACACGCCTCGTTTATCAGAAGTGACAACAAAGGCTGTAACAATGCGGAACAGTTGCAAATACTCGTAGCATTTTACTTCGACGATTTAGGATTCTGCAGAACTTTCAACACCGTAAGCTAAACAGACGAAAATTGCTTAAAGATTTTCAAAGTGAAAATACCATTCTAAAGTGCGGTATTGTTGAGAACGCGCAAAGTTTGTTCCACGGAGCAGAGCCCAATCTGAGAAACTGACATTTACTGAGCTGGTTTTGGTTTCAGGTAAATTGCACAACCATTTTTTGATTCCGGGCCCTGCGGTACTCACGACCCTGACCAGGTCCGCTGGTTACGAACTGTCCTCCTTTTATAGAACATAGAAATGTCATTTCGAAATTCACAACAACTTGCCCCCGGTCCATGTCCTGAGACAGTAAGGTCGAGTCCACACCCTCCCTTTATAATATATATATGTTTAATTTTGCCGGCTTAGCGTAGTCGGAATAGCGACTGGCTACGGGCTGGACGACCGAGCGTTCGGAATTCGAGTCCCCGTAGGGCCAAGAATTTTCTGTTCCCCACGTCTTCCAGATCGGCTCTGGGGTTCACCCAAAAACCTATTCAATGGGTACCTGGTGCTCCTTCCTCGGGGGTAAAGCGACTGGAGCGTGAAGCTGATCACTCACCTCCAGCTAGTACCGTGGTGAATAAAATGTGGATCTATACATCCACTCCCAAATACGCCTTTATGGCGTAGAGCTTAATTAGTTTAGCACAGGTACACCTTTACTTTACCTGACTTCTTAGATCTAATCACTCGAACGTTACGGTATGAAGGGACAGCGTTATGGTGCTCCTCTACAGAGTGTTTTCTCGAGTTCTAGAAAATGGTAAATAATGTTATACTCACTCTTGGAGCTGAGCCCTTCTTGAGAAGCTACCAGTTGTGCAGCTACTCCAGAACTTAGCAGCATTTTATGCAACCAGAAAGTTCATTACCGTGTTCACAGCAGCCATCCAGCGGTCCCTATCCTGAGCCAGATCAATCCAATCCATAACATCCTATCCTATCTCTCTCAGATCCATTTTAATATTGTCCGTCCACCTATGCCTTGGTCTTCTCAGTGGTCTCTTTCCTTCCGGCTTTACCACCAATATCTTATTTGCATTTCTCCTCTCCCCCTTTCGTGCTACATGCCCTGCCCATTCATCCTCCTTGACATGATCATTCTAATTATACTTGGAGAAGAGTATATGTTATGAAGCTCCTCATTATGCAGTTTTCTCCAACCTCCTGTCACTTCATCTCTCTTCGGTCCAAATATTCTCCTCAGCATCCTGTTCTCAAACACCCTCAGTCTGTGTTCCTCTCTTAATGAGATCAAATTTCACACATAACGTTTAAGAAATAGTATCAGTTGTCTTATAGAAACGGAGCCCTCACCTGGATACAGAAGACAACTGGGCCCCACGGGATCTCCCGGTCCACACCTCACGCTGCACATACTGTCTCGTCGTCACAGAATTCTGTTTCGGTTTGAATTCGATTTTCCCTCACATGCTCCCTAGCGATAGGCGTGAATTCATCCACCAGTCACAATCACCCTTCGTCACGCATGCGTTCACCAAGGAGACTAAACTCCACCCTATCTATTGTGTGCCCCTCCCAGTTGTACCCCTGCTCCTCTACCACCCGCCCCAAATACCGTTCATTTTGCTTGTTATGATGCTAACACGTATTGGCTCAAGGTTGGACCAAAATTTTATTTCAATTGCACTAGGTTTCTTTGGTTTCTGTATTTTTTTTTTTAAGAAACTCTTTCAGTTCATGTCAGTCCTAATAAGCGAAGCAAATTTCAGTGTTAGAAACATATTCAGGTCCGGATGTTAAGAGTCTGTACGGCCTGAAAGCAGCGTCTTCAATTAACGGGAAAAATTCAGATTACATCAGCCATTGTCTGTACTAACACTTGTACGAAGCTGTAATCCAATTCAACTTTTGGGGGGGGGAGTTCGCATGGCCAAATCCATCCATTCATTACGGGTATAATTCTTTGTTGCAGATTAATTACACTAGTAGGTAGGCCTACAGTAAATGTTGTTAATTTTAGACCACATCCGCTAGAAGGAGATGATATAAATACACTTTTCTTTCTCACCTGTCACCTGTGATATTTTCCTCTTTAATAAGCGGAGTTCATTATTGGTTCGTGGGCCTTGAAACTCGAATATTGCAGGGTCTGATGTTTTTATAGCAGCGGTTATGAACATTGTCTTCTAGGCTATAACGTCGTGTCGTCCGTTGAAGGGGGAACCGGGGTAGCTCAGTCGGTATAGCGACTGGCTACGGGCTGAACGACCGAGGGGTCGGATTTCGAGTCCCAGTAAGGTCAAGAATTTTCTATTCTCCACGTCGTCCAGACCGGCTCTGGGATCCACCCAACCTCCTGTCCAATGTATACCGGGGTCTCTTTCCCCGGGGGTAAAGCGGCCGGGGCGTGAAGCTGCCAACATGAAACAAGAAGTATATTCTGCTTCGTGCTGATTTCATGCTTGCCTTATTCCTCCACCCTGAAGCGGAAGGCGAATATCCTGAGTCCTTTCCAATTCTGCAGGTTAGTCAGGTCTACCTGAAGTTTGAATCCTTTTGAGCATAAAAGGATATAGCACTGGACAATGGTTGAATTTGGTTTCTTACTTTCTTGAAATCTGTAAGTTACTTATAGGCCTATACTTCTTCATCCAATTGGCGAGGATCTCAATGTATGCCGATTATCTGCTGTGTCAGACTTCACAGACGTTCTTTAGAGAGTAGAAAAAGTACGTAGATTTATTTTCCATAACTAGTTTGAAGAAGGAAGTGCTTCTGTTCCAAAAGCCTTTACAGTTGCATGCAAGCTTAACTAGTGTACACGGACAACCTTTCTTTGAATAATCACATATAGGACAATTCCATGGAAGTTGTTCCACTCGGAGAGTTGCCCCGATCACCGTAATTCTTAACTGTCCAAGAAATCCGTCCTCTAAAAATTTAATTTGCAGAGTATATTCTTCTGGAAATTTTTAAAAATTGTATAGTACACAAATCGGACACAGTCTTAAATTGCTTGAACTAATATTACAATTTATTCACTTACAAAAACAAAACAAACTCCGTGGCCTGTAGTCCGCAAGCGAACTATACTGATGGAACGACCGCCGCTTGTCGCCGAAGTTAGTGTCAATTTATTTACTTACGCTTTTATTATTTAGGTCTATCACAATGAAGTGAAATACATTTTTGGTGTTATCTCTTTATCACAATCGACTTCTTTAAACAGCGTTGTAGTAGTCATGCTGTTAAATAAGAAGACCTATAATATACTGTTAAAAAGTTCAATGTACCTTGTAAAGTTAAACGTGCAGTGGCTTTAAGAATTATTCTGTTTAATTGTCCTTGAGTAATTAGGGATCATAAAAATACCGTATTCACTACCACGCTCGTCTTTGATAAGGAATGTTCCTTCGCATGTTGTAAGTCACTTTTGAGTTCTATGAAAATGTCATACGCACACGCGTGCGCGCGCGCACACACACTTCATGTGTCGTGCAGCAAAAGCCAGAAATAATGTTCACAGTATTATTGTGAATATACATTAATATTAAGAAATAGGGCTTGTATTCAACGAATCCTCTAAATACCATATGAAAATTTTGTTAGGAGATTTCAATGCCAAAGTAGGCAGGGAAGGCATTTTCAACCCAACAATTGGGAAGGGAGTTTGCACTAAATTATTAATGATAATGCAATTAGAGTAGTAAACATTGTCACATCCAAAAATCTGACTTTCAACAGTACAATGTTCCCAAATCGTAACATTCATAAATTTACTTGGACATCTCCTGAGAGAAAGACTCACAGGAAAATTGACCATATTTTCGTAGACAGGACACAGCATTCAAATGTACTTGATGTCCGATATTTCATGACAGCGGACTGATATTGATCACTACCTAATGGTGGTAAAGAGTTAGGGTGAGACTGACAGTAAACAAACAAAGCACAGTGTTCGTGTGGAAAGGTTCATTCTCAAGAAATTAAACAAGGTAGAGTGTAAAGAGGCCGATCACCATGGCCGCGCGGTCTAAGGCATTAACTGTCTCCGTCAATTCGAACACGGGGATCGTCGATTCGAATACCACTCAGGGCATGGATGCCTGTCTGCTTTTGTTCTGTGTAGGTGGAAACCTTGCGACGGGCTGATTCCCCTTCCAAGGAGTCCTACCAACTGTTTTAGGATTAAGAAACTGAAGTAAAACAAAGCGTTTCACGGTTGACCTATGCTCCAAAGTGGGAGTAACAGGGGGGGGGGAGAAGAGGGAGGGAGAGTAAAAAGCAGTATCGTGTTGAAATCTCAAATAGGTTCGCAACTTTGAAAATCATGGACGCTGAGGTGGATGTTAATATAGCTCGGAAACTATTAGAAGGAATATAAAAATTTCAGACAAAGAAAGTCTAGGTTATTATGAACTGAAGAAGAACAAGCGCCTGTTTTTATCCGCCTTCTGTGTCTGTGTTTATGGCATTTCTTTTCGATGATCGCAGAAAGCCATTCCTCTTTGAACTGCGCATAGCACTTCTTTCTCACGGAGCAGAAAATATCTTCTGTTCTTCTTTCTGATTCAAGTTAAAGAGCTGAATTTGATGCAGCATCTACTTCTAGTCTCTACCAAGTGCCGATAAGCTGGATGCTCTGAATACATTACATTGTTGAAGTTCTGTTAACTATTTACTGAACAGAGATCCGTGGAACGAAGCGTGTCACGGATGTCCTATGCTCCAAGTGGTAGCAACAGGAATATAAGAAGAAGAAGAAGACACATGCACATGTATAGCTTCATGGCATCAGCCTGTATACGTGACAGAGCTGCTAATGATAGAACTACTGAGACTAAATCTCCTTCATTTTAACTTTAATCTTAACAGAAACAAATCAAATCTAATATTTCTGTGATACCCTCCTGTCATTGCAGTTATGGATCGCGATATTTTCCTTCCTGCCAAGAACAGTGTCAACGGTTTCAATTAATCGTGTGACCGACTATGTATAAAATGATATTGCAATAATGGATAAAAATGACCAATTGAAGTTTTAATACAATACAACAAGTGATTTATTAACTTACTTTAGTCGAGTCTTGAAAATAATATTTGAAATTGTTAATGCCTTTATGATGATCTGTCGCTATAGAGCGCCGTTATATCTTTTTGCAAACGTACAAAGAAAATTGTATTTAGACTGAATGAAGTGCAACTGCGTGTATGGAGCATGTTATAAGGACGGGGTTAGCGCCATAGCTTGCAGAATACCACGAAAAACCTACTTCAAAATAGCCGGTGTCCCACCCGAGATCCGAACCAAGCCCCTCCCGAATAGGAATTCAGAGCTCTGTAGCTGCTCTAATTAGCTCGGTGCTATATATTGTGTCGAGTTAACCATTTAACTGTAAGTTTAGCCTGACTTTATTTCAAAATACACCCTGCCTGGTCTTATTTTTGCGTATTATTCTATGATAATTCTTCGAGAACTGTATAAAATTACAAGAAATTCCGTTCATAATAGCTCATATGGGCAGAAATTTGCATAAAATTAATAGCAGAATGAATTTTAAAGCTAATTAATTAGTAGAAGTATTTGTCTTAATAAGATTTCTGTTCCAAAGCTTTAATATTCTTTCGAAAGGAAATGCCCTTCGTTCATTGTGGTTTGTTCAGGCACCGACTATCATAAGAGAAGGAGAATGTTTTCCGGTAGACTGCATGTCACTAGGAAACCGTGTAGGAACACCACGGAACCAATATCAGACATCCCCACCACTAGAACGCCATCCCTGAAGGGAGGGTATTCCTTTGTGGGATACAAGACCAGATTCATGACAAGCAAGGTAAAGCGAAACAAGTTATTGCAGCCCTACACAATTTACTTGTTGATCTTAGCTTAAGTCTGTTGACAAAAATTGGCAACCATATTGGTTCTGTGAATAGAGTGTCTATTTTATGATTTATATAACGACTCTCTCACTGGGTCTGGAATGGGTTCCACTCAGCCTCGTGAGGACAATCGAGGAGCTATTTCAAGGAAATAGCGGCTCCGGTCTAGAAAACCGAAATTAACGGCCGTGGGGATTCGTTGCGCTGACCACGCGACACCCTCTATCCGCCAAAGCTGGCACTAACTTCGCCAACAAGCGGCGGTCGCTCGGTCGGTATAGTTCGCTTGCGGACTAAAACAACGGAGTAACGATTCTCTCAGTATCTACACTATATGAGAGTCAAATGGTAGGCTGACTGATGAATGGAAAGGATTGGAAAGGAAATGGTTGTGATCTAATTGCAGTACTAACCATAATTTCTTGGCGAGACTGAGGAAAATCATGAAAAACTCAGATAGGATTGCTGAAGTCTCGGTCGAAAGTAGGACCGAGTATCTCCGGGAAACGAGCCGTGAATGTGTTAATTAAAACCTTGAAGGTTTTTGAATGAACAGTGCATTTCTGACAAAGAGGATAATACACTCAAGTGCCAAAAGTCATGGGATAGCAATATGTAAATTTATTTTTAAGTGGCGCCACCTTCCCTTGACGGCTAGGGAATGCCCAGAGCAGTATCAGTTGTGAGGTGTTCTCTCATGATTCAGTTTGAACACCGGCCAGTCTGCTCATGGCAAGCCGACGTGAATTATCGGAGTTTGAACGGGGCATGATAGTGGGTGCAAGGCGGATGGGACATTCCATTTCCGACGTTGTGCGGTCATTCAACATTCCTCGATCCAGGTGTCACGTGTGTACCGAGACTGCCTTGTGGAAGGCATTTCCACCCACCGTGGACAGCGCAGTGGCCGACCACGGGTGCTTAATGATCGTGATCAGTGGCGTCTAGCTAGAATTGTCCGTGGTAACAGACAAGCGACACTGGCTGAAATCACATCCACATTCAATGCAAGAGGTACCAGACGCATATCCAGCAGGTCAGTGCAGTGTTCTTTAGCTTCCATGGGATATGGGAGCAGAAGACCGACCAGAGTGCC
>NW_019729940.1:17681-18229 GCF_002891405.2 Cryptotermes secundus | reverse complement strand
ACACAAAACATGTTGACACCTCTCTTTTCGTAGGACAATGCACCGATCTAATATTTTCAGTTCATACAAATTACGTTTCTTATTCGCTTCTGAAGTTTGGCGAAATTTCGCTTATCAACATTGAATGTTTTGAGAGCATCGACCACCTTACCCACCAGATCGGAAGAGCCGCTAGCATTTCATTAATTGAAATCATTCGTTCCTGTCAATGAGGTGCGTTTTGACTGACAGTTATTGAAAATGGTGTGTATCATTCTGGTCCGTCACACTAACAATTACAAAGGCAAAAATAATACCATCTAATGTGACTATTAAGTTTTATCACTTGAGGACTTATCACTCTTACATGTTTCGATCCCAACGGATCATCCTCAGAGGGCATCAATACTTTTGGAAACTACTATTACAATAGATGTTAATTATATAGATACACATGTCTGAATGCACAATATATGCAATGTTCAACCTTCCGCATTCACAGCAGCCTTCTTGGTGTTAAAACTTTATATATATATATATTTTTTATCTTTCTAGATCACAAATTTATA
>NW_019729940.1:16344-16519 GCF_002891405.2 Cryptotermes secundus | reverse complement strand
GAGGCTTTCTTGAGAAGCTGTCAATAGTGCAGCCACTCAAGAATTTTCCAGCCTTTTGTAGAACCCGAAGGTTCATTACTGTGTTCACAAGAGTCCTCCACTGGTCCCTATCCTGAGCCAGATCAGTCCAATTCATACCATACCATATTATCGCCCTAAGATCCATTTTAATATT
>NW_019729940.1:12090-16136 GCF_002891405.2 Cryptotermes secundus | reverse complement strand
GCGAGGAATGCATATAGGATATTGGTGGGAAAGCCAGAAGGAAAGAGACTCTGCAGTACAACAGATCTGGTTGTAAAAGTATTTACTCCTCGACTAGTGATTTTTGAACTGTGTTCAATATCACTAGTCGAGGAGGATGAGGTTGGCATGTAGCACGAATGGGGGAGGCGAGGAATGCATATAGGATATTGGTGGGGAAGCCAGAGGGAAAGAGAGACTGCAGTACAAGAAATGTGGTTGTAAAAGTATTTAGTGCTAGTAGCGAAAAAAGCACTCAAAATAGTTGGTAAAGTAGCATACCTTCTTACCGATTGTGCTCTCGGCCCAGGAGGTCATTTTAAATTTAGTTCGTGTAAAATGAACATAGATGGCAGCAGCATTGCACCGATGTGTCATGGCCGCCATGTTGCCAACCAATAACATGGGAGTTTCACGGGGCTGCTCCGGACACTGCGGCAGCAGTGATGCTTTGATGACGTCACGGCATCTGGGTTGCCCGCCAATAGCATTGTGTTCCCCTTCTGTTCTGTGCCATCAAGCGCTTGGCTTGAACCGCTTGAACGGCGTGAACTATGCCTTGGCTGTGGCAGTGGCCTTGAACAGAATTCACGTTTACGCGAATAATATTACAGACGTACGTATGAATAATAGTATGAAGGGTGAGCTATAAAACTGGCCCTCGCACTGTGACCTTCAATGATCTATTGTGCTTCTCATTTGGATTAAGAGTACAGACGTATTTACGTACGTACGTTCCAGTTAGGGTAGGTTTATGCTGGCACGTCAGTATGTTGGTAACCGGTACATTACGCTTTTACATGATGAAAGCCACATAAGGTAAACTATAAGACTGCTCGTGTTGATCTCTTGACAGCTGCAAAAACTGTGTGTGAGGGTGGTGGTGTAAACTCGCCCAACCTAACCTGTTGGAAGTCTATGTAAATCAAGACGCGCTCAGACAAGTGGCCCGGAATGCCGGGAGGAAAAACAAGTGACGTGTGATGTTTGTGAGTGGAATTATATTCCGTAAGTTGGTAATTCATAGGAAACGGTGAAATTTGATAGATAGGAATGGTTGTCTGCATTATAGAAGTTTGATAGTTGTGAGGAATATCAAAGGTTATATATGATACAGTTTTGAATGTAGGGATGTTGTGTAAAGTGTGTGAGGTTGGAGGTTTGTAAGTATTATAAATACTTAGATATGTGAGATATCTTGAAACATAGAATCGCTCTTGGACACTTTGTGATATGATGCAGCAGTTAATCCAACCGAGTTGTGCCAGAATGTGCAGTAAGATGATGCTTCAACTGAAGAGAATGTCTCGGGTGCAGACTGACATTACCTGCTCCTTTAAATGAAGATTGTAGCTCTATATGATAGCGACAGATAATTGAGAAGTAGAATGGGATCTGTTATATGATACAGGTTACTTGTTATTACAATATATTGGAACGTTGGGACTGCTTGTTGAGTATAGGGAATTTGGAGGTATAGGCACCGAAAGGGACAGACGACCAATCTGCTTATCGGAGGCAGCTTGGAGGCAAGTAGAATGTGTGCGTAATGAGGAGCATGGCCCAATTATTAGTAGCCATCTGTAAATCTTTAATAAGTTCCTGTCAAATCTTTAATGGTGTGCACAATGTGTGTTTCAGTGGGTGCAGGGGGGAGGAGTGGATTTGATTCTACATACGTGGTATGTGCCTACTGTTCAGGAGAATCCATGTCTTTCCAGATAACATTATGGGTCTGAATATGTGAGTTCCGTTTATGTGCTGGCATCATGATCTGCAGGTAAGAATGAAATAACTACTTGTGTTGTACATGACTGGAGGCTGAATGTGGTAAATTATGTATTTAGAAAGACAAAAAGAAAGTATGGTCAAAACCACGTGTTCATCTCTCAGGAAACCAGGGCAGTGTGTGGAAGACTGGTAATTTAACTCCAAGATTATGTGCAGTTCCCTAGACCTCCAGTGTTACTTACCAAATGTAAACCAGGCCAGTCTTCAGGAATACTAAGTACTGTGAAGTATAGAGTTTTGTAAGTTTTACGCCCTTGGGAATTTTGAAGAGTTGGATGTGTGCAAAATGTTTCTGACAGCATGAGCCTGCAGTGTCTTGGGCATTAATATTATGCCCCAGTTGTGATAACCTCAGGTAAATGAACCAGGCCCTTCACTGCCCGAATGCACAGTGATGTGTCACGAACACAGTGTGATAGGTTTTGTCTCCACCATGCTGTATTAGGTTATTGTAGGAAAATAAAAGTTATGTTGGTGGGGATTTCTGTGGCATAGTATTCATACCATGTAAACGAATTTCCCTTGAATCCACTGGTACTAGTTGTACGAGTAGTATTATTATTTGTGCCCTGTTAGTGAAACATGTAGGTTGTACAGTTGTGTTTCTTGTGTTCTCACACATTTCCCAGGTTGATGACAGTTGCAATTAGTGTGTAGAGTTTGACTGGATTTCTTTAGACTTGATTTAGTATGATGCTGGTTATGTACAGTAGATTATTCTAGTGAGAGTAATAAAGTAAGTATTCAATGGCAGGTTGAGATGTGAGGTTAACTGGAGTATGTTGGATAGATTATCCTCTTCTTGATTAATGTTTATGAAGCATGTCAGTGAGCATCTTATTATCCCACAACTGTGCAGAAATAATGATGAAATTTAGTTTAATGGAATTAATTTAGACATCGGATATTAATATTGTCCCTTGATATTACTGGAAATGCACTCATAACATTGCGTAGTATTTCCGTTCTGTTCTACTAGTGTGAAGATTATATTGCTCTTAATGATTATCTGTGAATGCAGTTTTCCTCAGTTTTTGTTTATATTAGAGACTTTATTACTGCTTGTCATGGTCCTAAACCTTAGTGAGGGCATTAAGTGACTGATTGAATGTTAAGAAGCAGTGCTGCAGCAGCAGAATGTGAAAGTTGAAAGTCACGGTCACAGAGATTTTCATTGGATGTGATGTAAAGCCAGTTGAATTGACCTGTGATCCAAATATCTGCTTATTGATACCTCCTGTTTTAAGGTTATTCTGCCATGAGGTGTTCCATCTTGCAAGGATCCACTTTCCAGGAGGTTTCCCCACAGAAAATTTAGTATGAATGTTATGTGCCCTGTAATGCTTGCTACTTGTGAGGCTACTGAAATGTCAGAAATTCTGGGTGATATATTTATAGTTAGGTCAGTGTCCTGAATTGCTGGGATGTGATCCTTCTCAGGTTTAAATATCTTCCTGGTAATTTTGTTTGTCTTGTGATGAGTTAGTAATAAATATGTGACACCATGGAATTAGGTGTTGTAATGAATTTTCATTCATTCATTCATTCATTCATTCATTCATTCATTCATTCATTCATTCATTCAATCATTTATGTATTTTACATTCCATAGATCCACAGTACAACAGGTAAGATATGGAACATGTCACGTGGTACATATATAAAAAGACAAATATGCCAAAAAATAAATAAAATAAAATGATGACAAAAGTACAAAAAGTTCTCTACTAATAGTTTTAAAACTTGGTGACAATAAACATAATTTAATAAACTATATATAAATTCTTTGGTATGTCATTGACTTGCAATAGCCTTAAATTGAAGATATTCGTCAATGGAATAAAAATAATGTGTATAAAGAAAATGTTTTAGACAGGCTTCAAATTTCCTTGGATTATGCGATATATCTTTAATATGTGGAGGAAATTGTTAAATACCCTAATACCCATACAGTACACTCCCTTTTGATAAACTGCAAAATTTATTGTAGGCAGATAAAAATTATAAATCCTTGTTATTGACCACAAACAACATGAGTGAAAAAATATATTTTGATGCAAGAGGCAAAATTTTCAACTTCCTAAACAAATTCCTGCATGAAGCCCTGCTCCTACAGCCCATCATAATTCTTATTCTTTTTTTTGCATTCTAAATATTTTTAAACTGTGGGGCGAATTTCCCCAGAACATTAAGCCATAGCTTATGATCAAATTAAAATATGAATAATAAATAATTTT
>NW_019729940.1:0-9915 GCF_002891405.2 Cryptotermes secundus | reverse complement strand
CAGAATATTTGTGGAATTTTATAATTTACAGTGGATCAGGGATAAAATTAGGCTGTGAAATCACCAAAGACACAGATCTTTCCTCAACAAAAGTTGTTCTAAGTTTGTGCAAGGAACTATTAGACTCGGGCAGATGTGTTTTATATGGACAATTTTTATAGCAGTCCCGATCTTTTCCAGAGAGTAGTTCAGAGGACAACAGATGCTGTTGGAACAGTGAGTATCACGCGCAAAGTTATGCCAATGGATCTAAAAAAGGAACTGAAGAAAGGAGTAGTTAGTGCAAAGTGTGGGAAATTGGTGGCGTTGAAGTGGAAGGATAAGCGCGATGTCTCAGTGCTGACTACTAAACATTCAGACGAAATGCAACCCGTAAGTCGAAAGGGTGGGTTAGAATTTGTAAATAAACCTATGTGTGTAATAGAGTATAATAAATATATGGGAGGAACTGAAGAACTTGAAAGATCAGCTACTAGAAACCTTCTTGCTAGAAAGGAAAAGGCAAAAAGTGTGGTACAAGAAAGTATTCAACCACTTAGTAGATACGACAGTGTTGAATGATTACATTCTGTACTGCAAGGCTGGTAACAAGAAAGATCATCTGTTATTCAGAATAAACTTAGTGAATAAGATCATACAAAATTCCCATGGACAGAATTTAGAAAAGCGCAAAGGGAGCCCTTCAGATACCGACATGGAATGTACGAGATTGACGGGTCAGCATTTCATTCAAGAAAATCCCAAAACCGAAATTTATAAAGTTGGAAGAAGAAGGTTTGTGGTGTGTACACAAAACGGAAAGAGAAAAGAAACCAGATACAGGTGTAAAAACTGCCCAGGGACACCGTCTCTCTGCCTAGACCCTTGACAAAATGTATATAGACATTTATAATAATGAACTGTAAACAATTGTAAATATAATTTTTTGGAATTTTTCAAATAGCGATTTCGTTGTTTAAAAATATTTAGGTAAATGTCTGAACAAAACCTTCGATGCTTGCGAAAATAAAGCACCGGGAGGGATTTAAATACCCCCGCATAAATGCACGCTATATGCATGTAACTGAGCGGACGCAAATGGTGCGTCGAACACGCTTGAGGGGTTAAAGGAAAGCTAGAATAGAAAATTTTCAAATAGGAGTCTAGGAAGGAACTATACATTTCATTGGCATTATCAATGGAGAAAAGAGTATCCCAAGTTTCATAGCTTAATTTAAGGAGAAAGTCATTTATTGTATATTAATTAATGTTTCTAGTCAGCACAAATTTTTAGTGGGTGGTCTTAGACTAAAAGAATGTTATGTTATAGTCTGGGCATCAAGATCTGAAAGCCCATTTATTATTGGACTTGTGGAATAATTTCCACCCTTGGTAACATTGATAAAAATATTGTCAATAGCTGTCGTGGAAATTTGTTGAATGTGAGTTGGAAAAGTAACTACACTCGTTAAATTATAAGTTTTGAGCAAGGCTTCCAGTTGAATTTTTCTATCACTGTCAACTAAATAATTTATGTTTAAGTCGCCACAAACAATGAAGTCAATAGTAACAATAAATA
Organism: Cryptotermes secundus; assembly: GCF_002891405.2. Lineage (NCBI taxonomy): Eukaryota > Metazoa > Arthropoda > Insecta > Blattodea > Kalotermitidae > Cryptotermes > Cryptotermes secundus. Next base: position 8,357 of record NW_019729940.1, on the reverse strand, counting down.
GTTTCTTAAGGATTGCGTCTAATTTAATAATAAACGTATCAAATTGCCGGATGGAGATCTGTATATAGCAATTATACACACCTTTTTAGTATTCAAATATAACTTAATGGCACAAACCTCAAAATCCTTGTCCTTACAATACTTTGCAAGGTCAGTGCTTTGTCTTTTCTTGCACAAATACAAGAAACCCCTCCTTTTTTCATATGACGCTCTACAGTAACTAGCCCCTAAACTATAACTATCTAAAAAGATTTGCTGTAGCTCTAAATAGTTCATAAGATGTTCAGAAAGACACAGTACATGAGGGAAAGTCGGAATAATTGGCTTAACAGTTCATTTACTTTCCCTCTCAAACCTCCTATGTTTTAATGATAAACAGTTAAAGACAGCGATCCTTTTGATTGATAAAAAGATTCCTTTTGGTGTTTGGTGTTACCACTACAAGTAAATAATGTTTCTTCTCTACTACTATTTACACATATTTGATTTTGTGAACTACCTAAGTTATTATTATTCTTACTTACACCACTAACACTTTTACCACTCAGATAGGCGATGTTACGATTTACATTTACCATAAAAAATTTTGCTTCCTAATAGTTGGGAGTTATCTTAATCTCATTGATTTGTGTGCTATTACATCTTCCTGTGAGTCGTCATTTACTCTTGTAGATTTACCCACAGCGTCTGCTTCCAGTAGGTCATCATTTTCCTTTAAAGTTTTCCCCACACAAACCACATCAGTCTTTAATGGAAGATTACACTCACAACACTGTTCCCAAGTTTATGGCAGTCATCATTCTCCTCAAGACTAAAACATTCCATATTGTTAACTGCTGTAATCGAAGGAACTTCATTTACAAACTCAACATTAACTCCAGTGTTTTGGTAGTCAGTCTTCCTGTCGAGCCTCTGACACTCCATATTATTATTATTAGCTGTAACAACTGAAGCTTCATCCAAACAGCCTTCATTAAATTGAGCTAGTTGTAATGTGATTTCATCAATATCCCTCCATGGCAATACTATAGGTAAGGATGTCCTGTGTGGTAGGTACAAGTTTTTAATTTCCTTCACTAGATAGTTCGCTTCCCAATCTTTCCCTTTCTTGTTTAAATGTAGTCCATGGTTAGTATGATTTATTCTTTCTGTACATAAACTAAAAAGCCTTACATGGTTAAAACTATGCACAAGGCATTGCAGTCTCTTATTGAAGAGTTTTACTTCAGTGTTTACACAAGATAAGAAAGGCAAGTCTATGAGGGGCTCCAAGTACAATGACATTTGTATTAACAGTCCTTTGTGCAAAAGCTTTTAGAAAGTGAAGTCCTTTTCTTGATTCGTTCTTGCCAATATCTTTGGTTACACTGTAGAATATAATCATGTCTTTTTTTGTTAAATTATCAATAGCTGTATCAAATGAGGATGTAATTCCTTCACTATCAGCATTCGGTTTTGTAATGCCTATCACACTAAAAGCATCACCAAGACCATTACTAACCTTGTCAGATAATTATAAGAATGTTGTGTCTTCTATGAGCTACTGTCACAGCCTCTTTTAACCTTTAACATACAGACTTTTAAATTGCCGGCAGCTCCCTACGGCCGGAATTTAAATGGCTCTAAGTCTTTAACATTGCAGACTTTCAGAAAAAAATGCATATTTTCCGTTCTATGCAACATCGGAATATGAACTAAAAAGAACCTGAAAGACAATAAAATTTTCTACATATAGACAAAAGGGCAAGTTTTACAAATGAAAATTAACTGTGATTATTTTGTCATGAAATGCAAAATATAATCGTTATTAAATACGTTATGAAATTCTAAAGGACTTACCCGTTATTTTTCTTCAACCTTGAATCGTGGTGGTGATGTAAATATGATGATACTATATACAATAATATTTGGTTCGGACAATACACGGTTTGGACTGCGTCACTTCACAGTTTACGTTCTGATGCGCATGTGCCATTTCTCGAAGCAGTCCACGACACAACGCAACATCACACTTTTTACAGCAGAAAAGCGTGCTTCTGCTTTTCTTGTTTATAGAACAAACGCGACGTCTTTGTTTCCCTTTAACGAACAACACTTAGATTCCCCTTCACTCTTGTCACAGTGTCCCCTTTTTTCAATTTCATCGATTTGGGCCAAATTTCTTGTGGCATTCCACGCCTGTCATTGCAAACGGTGCCACACGAATTTATTTTACGCTCTAGAAGATTGTCATTCAATGCAGGGGAACTGAAATAGCTGTCCATATAAAGTTTGTGTCCTGAGCCTTCTACTCTTCAAATTAGCTGGAGAACAATGCCATGGGTTGATGTAATTTCTTCGGTTGCAAGTTGCCTTTGTTTCCCCAAATAAACAGTCATGTCATATGTATAGCCCAGAGAATCAAAGCTTGTAAATTTTTATTCCAAATCTTTTGTGTTTCTTTGGAGTATACTGTCGAAAAACCACTCTTACTTTGAACAGCACTATCACTTCNCGGTGCGGAAGGGTTAAGATTGTTGAAAATTTTTCTAATCTTCCAGAGCCTATCGTACTCTGGGTCATCTCGATTTGGAGGAGCTTCATTTGTCTCAAAATGCAGGAATCTCAAAATATGGAAGAAACGGTCGTGTACCATGGTGTTATGATAGAATGGAGTGTAGTACTGCTCATCTCTTTACCAATAATCTTTCAGGGTGTTCCGCTGATCGTGACCCATTTGAATTATTATGGCCAAAAATTTTGACATTTCTTCAATTGTGACGTCAGGCGGTTGAGTAGAAGGGCCTGGAGCATCTTGTCTTGCCAAAAATTGATGAAAATATCTGTTCGTTTCTTGTACCAAGATCTGGAATATATGTTCGAAAAAGAGATTGAAAATGGAAAAGGGAGAGGACTGAGCATTTATATTGGGAGCAGCGGATCTGTTTATTCCACTTGGAGGACCAGTGAAATCTAGTAGCTTTGGCGAATCCCCGGGTCTTCTATCGCGAAACCTGATCTCCATTTCCCTTGCCTCATTACTTGAGGATGATGATGATGACGATGACCATGACGACATATGCTCGCGAGGTTCAATGACCTCATCGAGTTCTTCCAACTCTTCATCAGATTCATCTTCCATCAATATTTCCTCCAGTTCTTCAGCATCGAGGAGTTTTGAGTATCGGGCTCGTTTTTGAGGTTCCATCTTGGGGGAGGGGGCTTCCAGCTAAATCCTATAATTTATGATTGAAAAAGCGAGACTGTTAGGAACACCTGATAGGAACACTCGCAAAATTGTGATGCAAAATAACTGCTATAGCAGTCGAAGAGTTACAGTCCGCCACTGATACCGAAAGTCACAGTGACGAAGATGTCTTCATGCACAAAGTAACACTGGCTCAGTGGGTTTATACCTCTTCCGAGATACACAATAAAAATGATATTCCAAGAAATATAGGAGTCTGACACTGACTTCCTAACTAATAACGAAATATTATAAAATCCGCCACTGACGTCCTAACTGACAATTCAACACTGCAAACCAATCCCTGAATTCGTCACCCTTCCTTGAAAGCTGTGGTAGCACTGACATATAAGCGCCCACGAATATTTCCTCCTCTAAGTCCTCAAAACAAAGCTGACCTCTATTGGCTCACCAGTTCATAAACAGTCATATCTAAACGTAAATAGTTTCGAAACCAGTACCCTGATAAACGATTTCATTGTTCAGAGCTAACAAACGTCTGAGATGAAGTTCATGAGTTTGTTTGGGTTTCAAACCCAAGGTCAAACTGCCAGCACTCACAAAGGAAGCACGTGGCTTGCCTCTAAAAATTATAACATTCAGCCAGCTCGGCTTGCTACTTGCTGCCAATAATTGTAACATTCGGCCGTATTCAACTTCACTCTCATCTGTGATGATGGCATTAAACTTACCGACTCACATTCACTCATGATAGTCTCCCATTAACTATGCTTGGTATAGTGTAGGCCATCATTCCTACCTTTATCTTCGTATCTTGACGAATTAATCTCGAGTTTTGGAGGTTATATTGCACTGTAGTTTTTCTATTTGAGTTTTCTTGCGACTCAGTAACGAGACAATTCCTTTCAATATACATAATATCTTTTTGACTATTATTTTTAACTTTGGTATGTTTTCGTAGACAATCTTCATTCCATTTTCCTTTACAGACACAATACTTTCTATGGCTAGAGCTTCATAACGATTTACCGTTGCTATTTGTTCCTTAGGATTTATTAGTTCCAATATACCTTGAGATCTTCTTTTAAGGCCTTTTGGTATCACCTCTATCCAGCTGTTATCCACTTCCAAATCGGCTTCCATATGTTGAGTCAACGAAGTAGCGCAGTCCTCTTGAACATGCTCCTCTTTTAACATTTGAACAGTTAAGAGAGCAGAACTTCATTCATCAAGTGCTCGTGCACTTTATACAATATCGCGTATCACTTGAGCTTAAGTTACTCGAAAAACTTGCAGCACAACGTTTCATTCCATTTACCTCGTCCACCGTCTTGGAAATGGATGAGAAATATTAATGTCTGTGAACCAAGTTAGAATGTTTTCTGTTATGGAACATGGTCGTTTCATACTGTTAGCTTTAGGTGTTTGAGTTGCATTGCACGTAATTCTTTTAATCATAAGAGCTCTAAGGACCCTATTAGTGAAGTCTAAGTAGTAGTTTCTAGTATCTAGCGTTGTGGTGAATGGATCACACAGGTCCATGTAATATTAAGGATGTGGCCTCACATACATTCTTACCCTAAGCGTGATAACTCGTAGAATTCATTCGACTTCAGTTGTTTTCTTATTGACATCAATGTCAGGCTCTTTAAGAAGAGCAAGAAAACTATCGCCATATGTCCGCAAAAACACTACGGCTTAAACGTTACGATTGCAAAAACCTACCTTAATAGGACACATTATAGATATAGTTCTTAATAACATTTTAATTATGTAACTTATCTCATTCGAAATCTTAACCTTTATTGTACTTTATGTTTTATATTATATATTGTTGAAAATCCAACACTACTCTACTGAATTGTATAGTATCCAATTCAGTAGCTTAGGAATATACGAGGGGGGACCCAAAAATAACCGGAATTTATTTTTGTTATTTTTTATTTTTGCATTTTTATTGAACTGTATATTAGTCCCCTTCAAAGTATTGTCCATGTGCATTAATGCACTTGTCCCAACGCTTTTGCCACTGCTCAAAACAGTGCTGGAATTCTTGAGGCTGGATACTGTTCAAAGCCTTTAGCGTGTTTTCTTTGACTTCATCCACATCACGGAATCGCTTTCCTTTCAGACTTCTCTTCATCCGTGGAAACAAAAAAAAGTCCGACGGAGCCAGGTCGGGTGAGTAAGGTGGATGAGGCACAATCACCATGTTGTTGCTTGTCAAAAACTGTCGGACCGTCAAAGCTGTGTGGGCTGGAGCATTGTCGTGGTGAAGCAACCAGTTCCCATTTCTCCACATTTCGGACCGTTTTCGTCGCACACTCTCTCGTAATCTTCGTAACACATCCAGGTAAAAATGTTGGTTCACTGTTTGTCCTGGCGGAACGAACTCTTTGTGGACAATGCCATTCACATCAAAAAAACAAATCAACATTGTTTTCACATTGGATCGCACTTGACGCGCTTTCTTCGGTCGTGGTGAAGTTGGGGATTTCCACTGGCTTGATGATTGCTTTGATTCTGGATCGTACCCATAGCACCAAGACTCATCGCCAGTCACAATTCTTTTAAGAAATTCTGGATCGTTCTGCACTTCACTCTTCAAGTCGCGGCAAACATTCACGCGGTTTTCTCTTTGGTCATCTCCGAGCAAGCGAGGAACAAATTTTGCAGACACCCGTCTCATGTGCAAACCTTCGGTTAAAATTCGCTGGACCGTGCTCCATGAGATGTTCGTTTCCTCAGAAAGTTGGTCAATGGTCTTTCGACGATCTTCATCAATTGCACGTTTGATTTTGGCAATGTTTTCGTCATTTCTTCCTGTCGAAGGACGCCCGGGGCGTGGCATGTCTTCTGTTGACATGTTGCCAGATTTGAAACGGGAAAACCACTCGTAGACCTGTGATTTCCCCAAAGCATCATCATTAAAGGTTTGTCGAAGCATCCCAACAGTCTCGGCTGCAGTTTTCCCTAACAGAAAGCAAAATTTCACGCACACTCTTTGTTCCTTCTGGTCGGCCATCTCACTAATCGCCAAAGGGTTGAAACAGGAACGCACACAACAGAGCACCACAGACAAACCACTTAACTCAGACTGACGCCAGCTCACTAACAGTCGCGGGAGACCCCCAGTTAACACCACCTAGCAGCGCAACTCGTAACTACAAAGCATGCGCGCACAACAGGTCGGTTCCGGTTATTTTAGGGTCCCCCTTCGTATTGTGTACTTGCCTGATAGATGACTTTCTATACAGCAGAAACATGTAGCAAAGTACTATTAAACATCAACTGTTTTGTTGAGTTGTGACGGATTTTAATGTGTGTATTATCCTAGACAATAATGGCGAGTGCGCCAAATTTTACAAACATGTGTTTCCTCTGTTCCACAAAGAAATTGAAGTGTTTTCCCTCAGAACCATGAAACTGAAGTGTGCGTGAAGGATAGATCTGGCTCAGGGTGGGGACCAGTGGAGGGCTCTTGTGAACACGGTGATGAATCTTCGGATTCCCTAAAATGCTGAGAAATTCTTGAGTAGCTGCAGATTTGGCGGCTCCTCAAGAAAGGCACAGCTCCATGAGTAAGTAAGAAGTTCATATAAGAATAGTGTGTGTATAGTGAGAGACAGCGTGTCTTTGAGGTTATTCTTGCATTATTATTTATCTCGTGAGAAGTATGTACAGTGATTTGCAGAAAATGTGTTTGATTGGTTATATGGATAGGGAGTGGATTAGATTTTATGAGTGCATATTTGGTATGACAGAAATCAGGGTGTAATTTTGGTATGTAGCCTCTCAGTATTACACGTGTGAGTAGGTTATTAGTCAGGTTTCAGAGATTACGAAGAGAGCTTAACAGAAAAATATATGCAAGTTTATCGTGTGAGAAAATTCGGAAATAAAATGTCTCGTATAAATATATAATGATTCATACGCTATCAGAGACGTTGAATCGTAAGATATTGCCGACGGCCAAACAGTGCTCAACTGAGCATAACGATGAACAATAGTAATTTGCGCACACCTGTCATAATGTACACTCACAAACTAACATTAGCGTAAATTACCGAGCTTCGCCCCCTCCAAGTTACAGATGGATGCGCAGTGGTCTACTGCGCAAACCTAACCTAACCTAACCTAACCTAACATCAGCGAATGGTACCCCTGAGTTTCAGGTGGATGGGAAGTAGTTCATTGCGCACATGCAAGAGTGACGTCATATAGGAAGCGGCAATTTAACGGAACGTAATATAGGATTGACGTAACATGGAATACAAGTCGAAATATGCCATTATGTATAAAATTGAGCGTGTTGACTGTTTTCCCACCCATAATATCAAGCTATGCCCATATATTCCGAGGTTATATTGCTACGTGATAGCTTAGATTTTGTCGAAAACGGCGATCCCACCTCACGAGTTTGCGCATCCACCATGGCGATACAAATGATTACTGAATATAACTTATTATGTCATTATGCTGCCCTCCAATGGCATAAGGGTATGACGGAATATCTTTATTGTCAGTGAAATCGTTCCCTTCCTTCTCTTGGATGGATACGCGAGCAATTGAGTGGCTGCTTGGTATTTGTTTCGCCCGAAATTCCCTTCCTCGATAGGAATTAGAATACAATGATACACGAAAGTGGGTAAAGAATATAGTGAGAAATTACCTTGCCGTATGGAACTGATAATGGAATGTTTCTGTTTCAGTCATGTTAAGAGGTTGGGTACCCTGTGAGAGTGACGTAAATATCCGGGGTACAAAGTCAAGGTACGTTACTTTCCTTGTATGAAGCGGTGTTTATAAATAATAAGACGGTGTTATGTGTGTATAATTATATACATATATGTACAAGTTGTGATTAATTATCTGCCTGAAAGTATATGTTAAAAGATTTCAGTGAGATAGTGCAAATAGTAGGCTTTATTGTGTGTATAATCTTGGATCTAGTAATGGCGAGAGCACGAAATTTTACAAACATGTCTGCCATGTTCCACAACGAAATGGAAGTGTTTTCCCTCTGAAACATGAAACTGAAGTATGTATGAAGAAATAATACACGATAAGTTAGATTTATTGATTTAAGGAAAGTAAGTGCATATAAGAGTAGTGGGTGTGTAGAGAAAGACATCGTGTATTTGAGGTTACTGTTGAACTATTACGTGTA
>NW_019729939.1:0-419 GCF_002891405.2 Cryptotermes secundus | reverse complement strand
TCTTCAGGAAGATGTGTGTCACACAAACAGCATCATATTAGGAGACTGGAGNTTGGAGATGAATCATATCAGAATATTGTTGGATCACATGGACTAAGAAGACGGAATCACAGGGGTCAAATGCTTATTGACTTTTGTGAAAGAAATGGACTGATTGTTACCAACACTTGGTTAAAGAAGCCAAAGAGAAGACTTTACACATGGAAGGTACCTGGGGATTGGAGGCGGCATCAGCTGGACTACATCCTTGTGAAACATCGATTCAGAAACAGTGTGAAAGATGTGAAGACACTGCCTGGGGCAGATATTGACTCTGACCACAACTTACTGGTTGCCAAGTTTCAAACCAGGTTGAAGAAAATTAGATTCCAAAGGCGCAGACCTAGATGGGATTTGGAAAAGTTATATGCTCAAAGACA
>NW_019729938.1:203232-220580 GCF_002891405.2 Cryptotermes secundus | reverse complement strand
CTTCCACCCGCAGTCGGATGGCATGGTAGAACGTTACGCCAAAACAATCGAAGAACACTTGCGGAAGGTCGTCGCGTCCCACCAGAGGGACTGGGATGAGAGGTTAGCCCTCTTTCTCCTAGCTTACAGAGCGTCCACCCACGACACTACAGGCCTGACCCCTGCTAGCCTAGTATTCGGACGAGAGCTCCGACTACCTTGCGACCTGCTGTTTGGGGTGCCCCCAGGCAAAGAACTACCCATAACAGATTATGCAGCGGACTTGGCGGAGCATCTGCACGACACCCACAATTATGCACGACAGCACCTGAAGCTTGCCAGTGATCGGATGAAAACCCGGTACGACAAACTGGCCAATTCCGCAAGGTTACGACGAAGGCGACAGGGTTTGGCTCTATCGCCCAACCCGAAAGAAAGGGAAATCACCGAAACTACAAGCATCATGGGAAGGTCCTTACAAAATAGTGACCCGGATAAATGATGTGGTATACAGAATCCAAAAGAACCCTGGGTCGAGGATGTTGGTGGTACACCTGGACCGGCTCGCGGCCTACCATGGAGCTGCTCGGGACGAGCACAATCGAAGAGAGGGGCGGGTGCAGTAAGATGAGCGGCACAATAAGACGCGCAAGGAACACCAAGGCCGAATGAAGACGTTGCAAGCAGAACACCGCAGAATCGAAACCGAGGGAGAACCTTTAGGCTGTTCGGGGACGAACAACCTTTAGAAGGGAGCAATGTAACGTGTCTGGAATCCAGAAGAGACTTCTATGGAAAAGCTAGAACAGACCGTTGCATAAGAAGTAACAACAGCGATACTGTAATTCCAACAGTGAGCCGCTGTATCGAGAATATCGAATCTCCACGGTTACGACAAACACGCGTAGCTTTCAGTCTAGGAACATCCGTCGCAGAAGACAGTTGACATTGTTATGGCCCAAATTTGAGATTGAAGAGGGTATGGTATTACCCAAAAGCTAGAGACTTGCGAAAAGAGTTTCGCAGCTATTGCCGTAAATTGTAAACACCAGGACTGGCAATTAGGTTAAGAATGTGACTGCACAGCAGGTCTCTGTAATCGCAGAGCAATAGCTTACCTCACTCGTTCACTGGATTTAATCGTAAGAGACTGCTTACGCAGCAATAAGACGCAAGGGGTCCGCCCACAACCACCCATGAGAGCCAATGAGGAGGTTATTATGAGGATTGAGGACACTGAGGGGGAGTCACCTACCCTCTGTCGTCAACGCTGAATCAGCGAAAGAAAACGATAAATTAGGGAACTTCGGGGGATTTGAATGATGTTCTATCACAGAATATTCGGTTGTCAGCCGGAGGCTCTCGGCGACATGTATACCATAAGAGGGTGGATGACGGCAGTGATCTACATATGTATTGCAAGTAAGTCTCTTTGCTCATATACGCCATGCTGTTAAAGGTTGTTGTTAATACAAGTGTTATTGTGAGATAATGAGGCAGGATCCAGTGAACCAAGTGAGAGCCAGGGTAGCACAGGGTAGGGATGAACGGAGAGTGGCAGACGACGATAGGAGTGCAGTTTCAGGGCACCTCCCCTTCACAAACTAGGATGGTAGAATGAGTTAAGCGAGAAGTGTCATGTCAACAGATAAGAGCAGGCCTTTTTCTTAATGTATTTATTATTGTAAATAGACAGTGTACATATTGGAAAATGTACGCAAGGAGTTCTGATTCACCTGTTAGTAACCATCCCGACCTCAACCGAGCCCGAGCTTCCCTAGCCAAGACAGCCGACGGCAGCCGAGTGCAACGCAGATGTTAGAAAAAGAGTAATAACCGACGAAAGTATTTACAAGTCCTCACCCCCTCCCCCTGAGGTGTAACAGAGGTGCCACAGTGAATAGTAGTTGTACTCGTGATTGTGTAAGCGGACGAACAATAAACGTTCTACTTATTTTGAGGCCTACGTGAATCTATTTGTCGCGTTATATACCCAATACGTTACAAAAATTTTAAATTTATATTTTCAATTATGGTCATGTGTATACAATTTTTCTTTTCCGTATTAGAATATGTTGCATATTTGACTCAACATTTCGTCATGAGTCATGTTTCTGACGCAATACCCAGGACGGGACTTCCTCGATCCCTGTACTCGTAACTTGCCTCATCCGCGTATCATCAAAGTGGCCGCGAAAAGATAGTCGGAAGCGTCCACATGCAGCCGCTATCAATGTAATACGATTCAACCTCGATCCCTGTACTCGTAACTTGCCTCATCCGCGTACCATCAAAGTGGCCGCGAAGAGATTAGCCGGAAGCGTTCACGTGTAGCCGCTATCAACATAATACGATTCAACCGATAAGGGACTCCACTTATTTATTCCCGAAGTCTCCATGAGGTTCGTTACGCTTCTTCATTTGAAGCTGGGGGCCATTCACATTAGCGGTGACTAGTCTGTAGTTAAGTTTGCTTAGCTTTCTGTTGTCATGCCGAAAGTGAAAGTAAGTCAGAAAACTAAATTACAGATGTATCAGCGGGAGTTCGAAGGAGAGATGATAAGTACGGATAACGAAATTCTTTATTGCCGAGCGTGTGAGAAAACAGTTGGTTGTGAAAAACGCTTTCAAGTGCTTCAGCATTTGAACACTAATATACACAAAGAGAATATTAAAATTAAACCCAGGAAAAGTGCTCCTGTTCAAAAATTGCTTAGTGAATTTTCTAATATAGTTTTTCACAGTTTTCCTTTGATTTATGCGAAGCCTTTTTAGCGGCAGATATTCCGCTGTGGAAACTAACCAATCCTACTCTGAGAAACTTCTTAGAGAAGTATACACAGTGCAAAGTGCCGGATGAATCTACTGTGCGCAAAAATTACGTGAAGCAGTGTTACGATCTTAGTTGATAGCATTAGAGATAAGATTCAAGATAATTTTGTGTGGGTATCAATCGACGAAACAAAAGATTGTGAGGGACGGTTTATTGCAAATTGTATAGTTGGATCCCTTAATAAGAATGAACAATCTACCCCATATCTTCTTGCGGTAGAGCAATTTAAAACCACAAATAGCCCCGCAGTTTCCGGATTTTTTTATCAATTCCATGAATTTACTATGGCCGAATGGCATTCAGTATGAGCGCGTATTGCTCTTTGTGACTGATGCCTAAGTTATATGATGAAAGTCTGTACTGCTCTTAAAAGTTATATTTCCAAATATGACACATTTGACTTGCCTTGCCCATGGGTTGCACCGTGTTGCAGAAACAATTCGTGCAAATTTTCCGCTTGTTGACAAGTTGCTGTCTTCTGTGAAGAAGGTATTTGTTAAAGCGCCATACAGAAAAGAAGCCTTGAAAGCAGTAGCACCGAGCGTTCCACTTCCGCCAGAACCAATTTTAACGCGCTGGGGCACGTGGCTGTGTGTAGCGAGTTATTATACCGAACATTTAGAAACAGTTTGGAATGTCGTGAATACATTTGATCCCAAATGTGCAGCATCAATTCAAATTGCCCAAGATGTACTAAAAAACGCAGAACTAGAAACTAATCTTTCCTATATATCTGCTCACTTCTCTCATCTTCCATCCGCCATTTCCTCACTGGAGGCAAGCAATAGCAATACTACTTTGTATCAGTCGTTAAGTGTGTTCAAAACCACTGTTTCCAAATTGAATTCGGTTCCTGGAAGAGTCGGTGAAGTAGTAAAGGAAAAAGTACACAGCATTCTTTAAAAAAATCCAGGATATGAACAAATTTGTGAAATTGAAGAAACTTTAGCCGGTAAACGTACTGAACTGCCAAGTAAAAGATCACTAACAGTGGAGCAAATAGCGGCCCTAAGTTCCTGTGAGGTGGAAAGAAGTTTTTCCTGCTATAAGGACATCTTACGAGACAATAGGAGGCGACTAACTATGGAAAACCTAGAACATTTAGTAATTGTGAACTGCAAAAGAAGAGAAGTTGAAAGTTCGGAGAGCTAAATGTGAGTACCACTTTTTTTTTTTAAATTTGTAATGAAATATGTTGGCTTTGTTGCATGATTTGTATTTAAGTATAGCTTTTTATTGCAAGTGAAACATTCAGTGATTACATAAAATGAACTTAAATAACGATTTGTTAGTCTTAAAATAATGTAAAATCAATTTTAATATTTTGTATATATTTTTATATGCATATTTTAATGCATATTTCGGAAGTTTTTATTGCATAAATGCATACATATTTAAGGGATTATTAGGGCATAAAAATCCGGTCCCTATTGATGACATGACGTCATAATGTCGATAACGTACACAGGTGCTGTTCCTTGAGTACTGGTGTCAGAGTCTTCACGCACACAAAGGGAACATGTGGAGTCTTGCGGCACGTGTCGTCAGCATCATGACTCAGATCGGTGTGCGGCGGTTTTCATAATCTCATTCCTTTCAACAAATGAGTACCAGGAATATTCTTGGGGGTAAAGGGCGGCCGGTGCGTAGGGCTGACCGTAACGCCATCTATGAGCCGACTGTCTAAAAACATGTGGGAACCTCAACATCTCACAACCCTATGGGCCTCCATGGCTTGTTACAGGGATACCTTTACTTTACTTACATTCGTTTCAACTGTGCCCCTTTCTTCGCGTTATGTCTCGACGCATGCCGGTGTGCGGCCTAGCTTAATCATGACAATCGGCCTCGGGACAGAGACGTGAAACCCGTGACTCCCGAATAGAAAACAGGGCTACTACCCACTTTCTTTTATTGCTAGTGGGGTGGGACTAAGTCCCTTGTACTGCGGCCACTTTTGGCCTATTGTACCAGTCCCAGATGATACGTGAGGGTGATTGTGGATCAATTGGCGGAATGAAGATTGGCAGGGGAAACCGAAGTACTCGGAGAAAACTTGCCCCAGCGCCACTTAGTCCACCACAAATCCCACTTGACCAGACCCGGGATCGAACCCGGGTCACCGCGATGGGAAGCCAGCGACTAACCGCTGGAAGCTATGGCGCGGCCTACTACCCACTAACACGTTCGCGTAATGGAACGAACTCAAAGCTCCGAACAGATCACAACGTGACGATCTTGAGATGATCCGTGAATTTTGGCATTGCGCGCAGACATGTCGTCACCCTCGTGGGCTTCCACGAAGCGACACACCAGAACACAACTGGAGACGCGAGGCTGAGTCACACCGGTGGAAATTCTCATCCCACGTTGCGTCACACAAGCGAGACATTGACTACGGTCTCGTCATTCAAGACTCTGAACGTACGTACTATGTATCTTCTTGGATGTGATGCCGTGTAATTTTCGTGGAAGTTCCCTGCTTCTATCTTCAAGGTCCAAGAGTAGACCAAGCAGTCACAGAAGAGAACACCCTTCATAGTCAGCGCTGTGAGAACGTCACGTCCAACTCTGCGACTTTTCCAACCAGGTTGTTCCTTGATTGGAGTAGCTATCACGCAGCTTCATTAACGACGTCGGCAACTAACAACATTATTCACGCCTCGGACTTATTTTCCTGAATGTTCGTTTTAATACTGCGATAAATAAAGTTGATATGTTCTTGCCTCTTTCATATCTGAACTCTCTGTCCTCATAAAGTAGCAAAACGGAGAAAACGTGGCACTTCCCTCACAACAAAACTTGAAGTTAAATGGCCTAGTCCTCAATTGCTGCACGCGGACGTGTACTTGGTTGAGGCAATATGCCACAAGCCGGAAGGTCGCGAGATCGAATCCCGATGAGGTGGATATTTTCAATTTGCCTAATCCTTCTAGCCGCACTATGGCCCCGGGGTCTACTCAGCCTCTAACAGGAATGAGTACCAGGAATCTTCCTGGTTGTAAAGGGCTGCCGGCGCGTAAGGCTGACAACCTTACCGCCATCTGTGAGCCGACTGTCTAGAAAATGTGGGAGCCTCAACATCTCACAACCTTACGGGCCTCCACGTCCTGTTACAGGGATAGCTTTCTCTTTTTGCCATTTAGCCCTAAATGCTGAGTCCACAATCTATGTAATATTCAAGTCCTGCTTACAATTTTTAGACCTATTTAACAGGCTTAACTTCATTTAAAGATTGCATTTCAGTAACTCCGGGGCAGTATTTTTTTCGTCTGACTGTTGCTGTCCCTGCGCTTAACTAATTAAGCACTAGGCCATGAAGGCGTATGGGGGGAGTGGATGTATAGATACACATTTTCTTGACCTCGGCACTAGCTGGAGGTCATCTGCTTCACGCCCCGGCCGCTTCACCCCCGAAGAAGCAGCCTCCGGTACCCATCTGATAGACGTTTGGTGGAACCCAGAGCTGGTCTGTACGACGTTGAGAGGGGAAAATTCTTAGCCCTACCGGTACTCGAACCCCGACACCTTGGTTGTCAAGTCCCTAGCTAGTCGCTGCGGCCTGGCCGACCGAGGGGTCGAGGGTAGACTTTGTAAGGTGGGCTGCTGTAAGTTGATTAGTAATACCACGGGCGTTGGCAGGGTGTGGGGGGAGAGAAGGCAGGTGCCTGCCCTTCCAGATTTTGGGGGGAAAAAATAAAGTTGTCCCTGTGCTTGACTAATTAAGCACTACGCCATGAAGGCGTATGGGGGCGTAGATGTCTCCATCCAGGGGAAGGATAAAAAAAGTGAAAATATACCAAATACTGATAGCTAAAAATTGAAATTATTTTAGAAATGATTTTTCTGTCCTAAATATTCAGGGCGATCGGCAAAGATGTTTTTGAACTGCTCAAACACAAATCTCTGAGCAATTTTCCCGAAACAGTTCATATGTGTTGGTGCTCTGTAAATTGCAAGCTCATCTAATACATCGACTTAAATAAGTGGTGCAAAAATAATAAAGCAACTGCTTCCGTGTTAAATTTATAAAGTAGTGACAGGGACCCCAGAAAAAAACCACGTTGTTTAGAATGGCACACACTAACCTTCGTTAGCACTGTATCACCTATCGGGGTGATAGTCTGTTACGGTTTAGAAATCGAAGGTACACCGGCCGAGATTGTGGTCACTATTCAGGGAAATGGGAGGGAAGGAAATCCTGCCCCTGGGAAAACTGGGGAAGAAATATGCTTATGCTATATATGCATAAAAACATTACATCTAATGTCGGATTCTGGCTGGATGCAACACGCCAAAGCAAGCTTAGTAAAAAGAAATGTAAGTAAATCGCTCGGCATACTCGACGCACATGACTGTTGGCGGTAAAAAAAATAGGCCAAAGTTCCGAATACTTGAGGCGTCTGCATTACCGGTTGTGTAAATAAAAATTCTGAACACAATGTTCATCAATTACTCATGTTGGAAAAATGTACGCTTCACTAAAATAACAACAAAAAATACACTAGGTCTACGCATTTTGCTTGTAATGGAGCTTCAGAGTCCGTTTATTTATGTTTTATTTGGAAGAAAACTACGTAATGACAAGAAATACTATTTTCCTGGCTGTATGACGGCAAATTAAGAAAATGTCTATTCCATAAATACGCCAGGGCCTCGAAAAATATGTTGGATAGATATTTCTTGTGCAAATTAATGACGACCTGAAAGTCATGACAACTTTAGCTGTTTTCAACATATGCACACGGTGCTAGTACCGAAAAGTTCAGCCACTTCCAAGGACTTCGTTTGGCAGGCTACACACTGGCCTACATGAAAATGTCAAACCTAAGAATAACCGTAACTAGAGTACTGAAGCCTTCCAAAATACAATAACATATCTAGATATTTTCTAGTTAGAAAGTCGTTATAGTTTGGCAACACAACTGTGTAAGAAAAATTACAATACTACAGATAATTTAACATAATAAAAACGGGTCCACACTTTCAAAATACTTGCTGTTTCCCAAAACTACCAAAACCACACAAGCGAACTCATGACCCGCCCAATATATTTCATGGCAGGGCGTGGACAGTCATCTGCTAACGGATACCAAATAAGGCATTACTGGCTCAACCTTTTCAGGCCCTTCTCAATATTACTTCGAGTATTTCATACTAGACAAAAACCTATATGATCTTCTCAAATAAATATGTGGTATATTGTCTGCACATAACACTTTTATACCATACAGTACATGAACGGCATGTTTTAAGCAGAATACATTAAAAACTCATGAAGATATAGTACTCACCCAAAATATTAAGTTCACAAGCACCACCAGGTATTTCATTAGTGCGTAACATCCCGAAAGACCCATACTTTATGCGTAATACGTTCAACGTATAAATATTACAATCACCTTCGCCCTTCTTCAGACACAACACAAACACAAATAAATCACCCTTCCGTCTCACTCCACTAACACAGATGATTTCATTCGTACAGAAGCTGGGACCAAAGAGGATAGCGCAATGCAAACGGCGGTAGAAATTTGAACTACGAACGGTTCATCATTCGGAAAGGCCATGAAAATCGTTAAGAGCACAGGTTAAGAGTATAGGGTTGGAAGCAAAGAGCGTATGTTTGTCAGACACATCGAAAAATATCTTTAACACGGAAATTCTAGCACGTTTAATTTTCGTCTGCGGTAGAACTACTCCGACTCATCTAAAACAATACAGTACACCAAACCTAAACTCTACCCCAACCCCCTACCCAAGATCGCCTTCTTAAAATTCTACATTTAGAAAAGTTAGAACAAAATAACGTGGTTCATAATCACAATACACGCCAGAAGTTAAAACTCCATGCTCAGTTTTGCAGAACAGATGCCTATAAGAAAGAAGTACTGAACATGGGAATAAAATTATACAATAAAATACCAAATAAAATCAGGGAGATAGAAAAAATGAGATAGTTTAAAAAAGTAATGAGGTCATATTTGGTACAACATACGTTTTATTCTGTAGAGGAATATACGTTAAATTAAAGATGGTATGTTTGTGAAAGGGGGGTATTTATTTTTAATTATAGAAATTGAACTATTGTATATTTTATGTGTATGGAACGTTTTCCTATGACAGTGATTTGAGGAGGAAGGAAGAATGGATTGGTTGACTGAGTGATGTGAAATGGATTGAACTGGTTACTCTGTTGGGGAATTTATGGTGTCTTAAATTTTTAATACAGTTTTATAATTTTGTTGAACATGTACACAATGTGTGTATGTAGTTAAATATTATAGTATTGCTGACTTTTATACAAATAATTTGACTTGTTCTATATCTGGAGGCTGTATTGCAAAATGTGGATTTCTGGAACCAATAAAAATATGAAAGAATTCAACGTCTCATAAGATCATGATTTTCTAGTATGTGACGCCGTGTAGTTTGGTAGATGTTTATCAACATTTTTGAGGAATCAGTTGACACTATCTTTACGGCTGTTCTGAAGATAGATGTATAAGATTACTGCAAAACATCGATTGTCTACCAAACTTTGTGGCGTCTTTATCCCAGAAGACAGCAATTTAGTTAGCCACAGCAGTTCAAAACTTCAACACTCATTTGCCTGTGGCTGTAAAGGATGGGGCAACTTGTAAATTACCAGATGTTATAAATATAAGTTGATTAAAAAGCTTTAGAAATTTGGAGTACTTCAGCACAAATAAATATGATAGTGTGCTGCTGTATGAATGTCAGTGAATATGTGTAGGATTTGGTCAGTGCACCACATCAATTGGTCATTTCTAAAATAGAATTTAACCATATCCATGTATCAAATACATCAGTAAAATTTAAGCGTCCATGACTAATGTATATCACTAGTGCAAATACTATTGTTTCTGGACATTATTCATCATCCCGTGTTTAAAAAAGAACATTGTAATGCTTATATTACAACACACAATGTTTTGGAGGCTGCATTCTATCTCTGTCTTTAGGTAAAACCTACTCAGTGGGGCCCAATTGATAGAACTAGTCCCTATCTCCAGGGATAAACATATAGTCTTTTTGGAAAATGTCAGAATATATAATGTCCAGAAACATAATGTGTGTACTAATGTACAATCGTCACAAACTTTTAGATCTTTAATATCACTGTTTTAATGGAACTGAAGAAATGTCATTGTAAGCAGCAGGAAATATGAACGTAAACTTCTCCATAACCACAAAATTCTGAGGCTTTTATGAATCCTGAAGGTTCATTAACATGCTCACAAGTGCCCAGCCAGCTGACTCTGTCATCAGCCACTTGACTGCAACTCACTTTCACAATAAATTTAACCTCCCATCTACACCTATGCTCTTCAAGAGGTCTCTTTCTGTAAAGACTTTAAACAAAAAAAATCTATGAATTTCTCATCTCCTGACACATGACATTTGTTCATCCATTTAATCTTCCTTCATGTGGTCACCCTTTTAATATATAGAAAACAAGATGAATTATTACTTTCTTCCCTTGAAATCAGGGCTTCTTTAAAACTGTATTTTGAATTGATCCAATATTGGATGACTGATACTGGATTGTGATTTAAATAGAGAAGCCAGGAAGTTTAGAATGAAGATTAATCATGCAAAAACAAAAGCAATGCTCAAAAATAATAAAAATACTTTTACTCTATATGGAAAAGAAATACAAAATGTTGATAATTCCCTTGTCTTGGTAGTATTGTTATAAAGGAGGCTGATAGTATCGAAGATGTAAGAAATAAAATATCTAAAGCAAATGGGGCTTTTAATAAACTACAGAAAATTTGAAAATCAAGTGCTATTGCATTAAGAACAAAACTAAGAATTTTCAACTCTAATGTAAAATCAGTTTTATTATATGGATGTGTGATGTGGCAAGTCACCCAGGAAATAAGTAGAAAATTACAAAGTTTTGTAAATCAGTGCCTCCGTAGTATAGTACAGTTGAAATGGCCAGTTATAATAACAAATGACGCACTATGGAAACAGACAAATGAAAAAAAAAATAACTGAACAGATAACCAGACGTAAATGGAACTGGATTGGCCATACTCTTTGAAAGGAAAATGCAGTTGAGAAGCAGGCTTTGGAGTGGAACCCACAAGGACAAAGGAAAAGAGGAAGGCCAAAGAGAACAGTATGAGAGGAAGCCTTGGCTGTTGGGAAGACATAGGGAGAAATTAAACAACTCAGCAAGAACCCTGTGAGGTGGCAACACTTTGTTAATGCCCTGTGCCCCAGTGGGAGCTAAAGGACGATGATGATGACTTGATTGTCAATACACGAAGTGGACCCCCTAGTATATACAGACACAGAACAAGTGCAACAGTCACAACCCATAAAGATATGTTATATCCTCATTTCACTGTTCACTGTACTTTCAATGGACCTGGTTTCAATTCTTTTCAGAGGTGTCCAGTGAGAGTCATGGCTGCTACAGTCTCAATTGATTCTCATCAAAAAGTAACTGGAAAACTCTATCATCAAGAAATAATTTATATATAATTATTTTTGTGTTTATTTTATATAATATGAAGATGACATAATCTGTGAGGCAATACTGTCTGATCAGAGTTTATTCCCCACTTGAATTATCCATTCCTTGGCAGAATATGGCTGCTTTCCTTGTAATTATCACCATATATAGCGGAGCCAGGCAAAAAATTATCATGGATCATCTCCCACTCCATCTGCCTTCTCTTCCTATGCTCCCCTTACTTAACTCCCAACTCTTCCATTCCTATTGGCCGGACTACTGATTCTACACCAGCATTAGAAAAGAGGAGTCACCAGGTAGACTAGGATAGTAAAATGTGGACCAGGGTATCATCTCATAGCCACCCTTATCCTGACTGCCCACAAGTACTCTTTGGTCAGCTCACCTGTAGTAGCTAAAACTTCAAATAAGGAATAACACTAAAATTAGGAATTAACGTTTATTCATGTAATTATAAAAATATTGAGAAAGAGAATTTAATTAAAAAACTCTACCACAAAATTTGCTCTTAACAGCTAACAGTATGGCTACCATACTTATTGGCAAGTTTATCTTTGGGTGTTCATGTCCTTGACAAGAAACTAGAACTGGAACAAAAAAAAGGGGGTGGGGGGCAAAATTATTTTTTATCACATGGTGGGAAGCAAAGTGAGAAAATTATATTATTAATCTGTAACTAACTCAAGCTTCTCTTCTGTCAGAGGCTTATTAAAATAAATACAAAACCACATCCAGACTTTTACATTACCAGGAACATCTGGCAACAATCAAACCAAACAGCAGTTTAATAAGAAATGCAAGCTGCAAGGAAGAGCAATACATAGTTAAAGATTGTTCTTGCAAAATCTCAAAAGCATTTCACTCACCTACAACAGAACTGGGTAACAATTAAGAACATCTTCTAGTCTGAGTTCAGTAATACTTCATACAAAATTTCAGTTAAGTGGTCATTTAGTGTTTAACACAATATAAAGCAACATACCGATGAAACTGGCAACATCACTAAGTTCTTACATATATTTATGACAATATGAATAAAAATACAGTAAAACTGATTTTACAAGCACTTGTATTATGTTTATTATGATTGTACATCAAGTTTTACTGATCCCATTAAAAATATCATAAAAATATAGTTAAATTGTCCTTTAATTTGTATTTGTAGACATTTTCTAAGACCTCAATCTTGTACTGATAATTTCATACTTGTAGGCTGATTATCTTCAGGGTGTTATGTTGCCACTGGCTCATGTCTTGCTGTTATATTTGTCTGGTGACAATGAAGATGATAATAACAGCATAATACATCTGCAGCAGTAGTGGAGGTCACTGGCAATATTCCTAAGTAGCTGAAGATCCATGATGCAGATGAAAGTATAATGGACACCCTCAGAAAAGTTGAAAATGAAATCTAACAGGGCAAAGCAGGATGAACAAAATTAATAGCACAATATGATGGACATGTTGAAAAGTGTTTTGTAGGTTACATTATGTTCTGCTTTATTAACAGTGACACAGTTCTGAAATATATGTACATTAATAAAATGCTGCCTTTACACTTTCCTTATTTACACCAGATGTAAAGAAAGGAAGGACTGTGAGATTCAATATATGTGATTCCTTCTAGAATAATTTTGTTCAAATTACTGATTTTCAATTAGAGAAAATTTTACTGTTACTATCTCGTTATATTTGTAATGGTTGCATATTATGTTTGGCAGCCATGCATTGCGTTACTGCAACGGAGTTCGCACACGTTAAAGCTGGTCAAGCAATACGCTCTTCCAACACCAGTACTTTACCCTCTCCCCTACAAGTTAAAATATGGCTGCTAACCAGGTAGTATCAGGGGATTACATTTCTCTACTTCCACATAATAAAATGCTATCCCCTGACTTGAATTCTGCAGACAAAGCCCATTATAATCATATGAGCTTCCATTCAACTGACTTGCACTGCTTTCTCCCATATTCCTTTCTGCCCTTTATGTTACTGAATGATGCATCAAGGCCGAAGTTTAATGCCGTCTCTCATGAATGACACGAACAAATTGTCTGTCATAAACCATCCTCATTATATAGTACACATACCAACAGCAAAATATTGGGCACGTGGACCCATTGCTATGCAACAACTGTGAAAGAAGAAGCTACACCACAGCCATTGCTAAGGAACGGCTGTGCAAACAAGCATGCTTCCATGGAAACAAAACAGCAAAGGAGGAACAGTACTTTCTGTCCAGTCTGTGCCAAGATGTTATAAGCAGGACAGGTCAGTCAGTGGAGGTAGTGAGTGAGTGAGAGGATGGCTGCAGAGCAGTTGTTGTGAGAAGCCGGTAGCTGAGGCTAGGGACAGTTCAGGAACCTGGAGGAAGGGGAACCAGAAGACCAGTGAAGAGACAGCACAGCAGTGCATTCTAATGAAATGCAATGTGTGAACTGGTGAAACTGTTATAATTACTTGTAATCACAGATCTGTAAGCATAAAATAAGTCTGATTACCCATCCAAACCCTGTCTGTAGTCACTTGAAGGCGTGACAATATTATCAGCAGTAACAGAACACACATGATACACTGAAACAAAACACTCTTGCCCATTCACAGCCTACTACATGATTTATATTCATGCAACCTGTTAACACTCAACAGTTCCTTGCCACGGTAAGCTCAAAATGAGTAATAACAACTGCAAATCTCATGCCCCACAGAACGTATATATACATCAGGATATATTCTTAATTCTCTGATGAAGTTACATTTCCAGAATTATGCACTCAGTTTAGGTCCCCCGTTCACAAATGTAAGATGCGGATTGAGCTGTGTATATATATAAATAAAATGAAGCCAATTCACCCACCTGCTAAGAAGCATTTTATGTACACATCACAGATGGTCGTCAGTTGCTGTTCAAGATGCTGGTCTCACTAGAGCTTCGAGGCAACTTGTGCTTGACGTACGTCTCCCACAACCAGTGGCATGTGACGTACCCCATCAGAACACCATACATGCTTGTCAGTGCTGCCAATACGTTCAACAAAACATCCCAAGTTCTATCTTTTTATGACTTTGTAAACAAAATACACACAAAGTTACAAATTGTATGCAAGTTGAGTGCTACCTATGAAAACAAGTACAACATACCTAACTCTACATTTACTGATTTTAGATTTTCAAGGTGATTAATTATGGATACTGGTTCTGTTCGTCGCTGCTGACCATCAGTTGCAGGCGACGTTTCTGATGTGCTGGAGGTACATGCTGCCTCCATTTTCGGGTTCAACGACAGTAGGCTAGTGAGTTACTGTTTACATATAGAATTCCATTTTGAGATCAAATGGTGGTGGGGTGGGTAAACTGGAGATTGGTGCTTTGGCCAAGGAAGCACAGTGGACCAGGGAAGCTGTGCAGATGGTCCTTGTGAAGTGCCCAGGAATGGTGGGAAGCCAATTTCCAAACCATCCTTGTACAAAGTAAGAGTACAGCACTTTCATTTCCATACACATCTCTTTAGTAACTTCTGGCAAATTTGCATTAAACTTGGTATAAAGGACATGCCACTGTAACCCACCTGCTATGACATATGCAGCCACAGTTAAAGGACTCACACTTGGAAGAGGTGTTGGATTCATACAGCTCTTTATATCTGCAAAAGAAGCAGACACATTGCTATCCTGAACCACGAACACGAACAGGAACTTCAGAGTGAATACAATGTACACACACCATCAGACCTGAAAATCATTACATTATTTCTGAGATTCTCTCCAACACAGTCATATACAGGGGAATCCCTATAGAACTTTCCTGGATTTAAGTTTCCCCATATTCAACATTCAATTTTAGTGATCTTGTCAATAATGCCAGTGTTGAATTTCCTCCACTTTGAAGATCCTTCTCACTTGAAGGTTCAGATCAACTGCTCCCAACAGAAACCTTAAATGTGGGTTACACTGTACCCTATACATCACCTAACAAATTTACAGCTCACTACATTATTCAATAGTCATACAGAACTGTAAACACTACAATATTTTTTTAATTAATTACTGTTCACTACATATTTTGATGCCCACTACATTGTCTGGGGGCAAGTGGTAGCACAGTTGGTTGAGGTACTATGCTACAAGTCAGAAGGTCGCAAGTTTGATTCACGAGGTCACCGAATTTTTTCAATTGACCTAATCCTTCCAGCATCTAAAAGAAATGAGTACCAGGAAGATTCCTGGGGGATAAACGGCAAACGGTGTGTAGGGCTAACATCCTTACCGCCATCTGTGAGTCGACTGTCTAGAAGATGTGGGAGCTTTGGACCTCTCACACCTCTATGGGCCTCCGTGGACTGTTACAGGAACAGCATTATCTACTTTTTTTTTACATTTTACACCACATTGCCTTCAAGGAGATTACAATCTTATCCATACAGTTCAGCCACTTATAGTGGCATATATCCGCACATAAGTACAGTTCACATTCAGTATAACAACCCTCATTCTGTTATGCTGTAAAAGTTTTTGTTATTTCTTGCTTCGATTTCTGAAAGAGAGGAATGGATTGTGGAGTGGGGTGGAGAGAGTGACATATACATTCTCAAGTCAATACAGGAGACATGTAGGTCTCGCATCTGGCTGCAAGGCTGAAAGCAACTAGAGGTTCAGCAGTCAAATTTGCTTGGACTAGATGTGCAGACTTGAATTTGTTTGGGTGCTGTACAACTAAAGTTACTACAGACGGAAGGCAAAAACTTGATACTTTTGCCTCAGCCAATCTTCCCATACGCTGGTCATGGTAGCCGAGCGGTCTAAGGCATGTACTGTCTTTGCTCACTTGGAAACCAGGATCGTGGGTTCGAATCCCACTCAGGGCATGGATGTTTAGTTTGTGTGTGTGTGTACATGTAGAGGTCTTGTGACGAGCTGATCACCCGCCCAAGGAGTCCTACTGAATGTGTAAGATCTAGAAAAACCGAAGTGAATGGAGAAGTTCATGGAGGTAGGCCTAGACCCACTGGGGCTGTAGTGTCAAGAAAAAAAAAATTCTTTCCATAACTAATTAAAAATATAAAGTAATTAAACCGAAATAACTACCATACCGATTTTTGTGTACTTTCAGCTTTTAGAGTTTAACTGCATCATATGCTGAAGTGGTTTCAACATTTTGATATAACTGCAGTCACCATGTTCAAGGTAAGTTCACAGCTCAACAGTAAAACCTGAAAGCTGAAGCTACACAACACAGGCCATGAAAACCTTAGGACAATGCACCTGTTTCTGTTTCAAATGGCCCCGACAGGCTCACTGCAGGTCCACATATAGACTCTGCAAACCCTATGGTTTTTCCGCTTTGGTTGAAGACTATGCGGAAACCTTCCATCACAACGACACCTGTAACAGCACAAGCAGAAAGTCTTTTGTCACAAGCACCATAAGGATCCTGTACTAAAGAATTTCTCCTGCTTGGTTTCTAACAATACATTACACATATTATAACAATATATGGCCAAACTTGAAGATGGAACCAGCATGTTCCTCTGAAATGCTGATATCCATCTAAAAGATTACATGTAAATATTTCCATAACCCAGAGAACAGTTTAGTATAAGAAAAACCTGGATGTATGTATAGATTGAAAGATGAAACAGCCATAGAAATTCTTCAAGTTCTAAAGCTTCAGCTATGGAGAAACCCCCATTTATGGTTTCTTTGGGAAGCTGTGAGTCTGAACTCTAAACTGAGGAAAATCTTAAATGGATTACTGAATCTTAACACTAGAAGAAGGAGAAAACCTTGAAGTGAGGCACATTAAATGGTTCCACTGTAATTCATGGAGACTTTGCAGTAAGATGGTAAACAGGCTTACCTAGCACTGTTCCTGTTTTCGAAGACTCGATGAAAAACTTGTAGCAGTGCTGTGCTCCAGGCAGCTCTGAGTCATCGGATACCTTCCTTATGTAAGACTGTAACATTTAGCACAAAAAAAGAACAAAAAAAAAACTAAGAATGCATGACTGAATAATGGACAAACCAA
>NW_019729938.1:194063-203220 GCF_002891405.2 Cryptotermes secundus | reverse complement strand
GCCCCCCCCCCCCCCCCCCTCTTCATTCTCTTCTGCATCTTCTCTTCATGATAAGATGACAGCCGATGATGTGTTGCAGGATATTATTGTTCATCATCTGAGTCAAAATAACGGTGATAATGATAAGAATTTGTGTGCAAAGTGTTCAAAAACGAAGGATGATATAAAAGTGATTTTAAATTAATTAAAATCTACCCAAGAAATAGTTAGGATACTGCAAGACGAAATTCAAAATAAACTTAGAGACTCTGTGAATGAAGGTAACCTAACAAACGGTGTAAATAGAAATTCTGATTTAAAACAAAGTACCTCAAATGATAATGTCAGTGGACGGAAGGAAGTGCGGCATAATAAACTTTCAACAATTCAACCAAAGAAGGTTTTGACTAATTATAAGCATCTCACTGCATACTCTCCATTAACTGAAAATAGATTTCAACCCATAAGTGACTATCAAGACTCAGCCTCTCAGCATGATGGTGATATAATCAAGTCTAAACCCTTATTGGGGCCAACAAGTGATGATTTAAATAAACATAAAATTATTATTCTGGGTGACAGCCATGTGAAAGGTTGTTCTGAAAAATTGGCATGCATCTTAGGAAACAAATTCAGTGTTACTGGGATTTCGAAACCTAATGCGAACGTGAGTAACATTATTGATTATAAGTACATAAAGGCTGAAAAACTTTCCAAAAGAGACGTGGTGATTATCTGGGGTGGTGCAAGGGATATAGCTAGGAATGAAACCAAGGAAGGGTTAAGATCTACTGTGAAACTTATCAGACTTTTAACTAAAACCAATGTCTTTATAACATGTGTTCCCCATCGCTTTGATCTTCAAGCTGAATCATGTGTTAATAAGGAAGTAAAATTGTTTAATAGAAAGTTACAGAAGCAAATGAAAACTTTTGATCGTGTACATGTCTGTAGTATAAGTGAAAATAGAGAACATTTTACCTCTCATGGTTTGCATATGAATTTTAAAGGCAAACTTTGGATTACAAATACTAAATAGGCCTCTAGCATCTTACTCATTTTATCAAGATTACTAACACTGCCAGCTACTCCTCTACCTTGGATAAAGGAAAATGAAAATGGCCACATGGAATATGAACAGAAAAATGAGTCAGTGATGAAAAAACCAAGGGATCAGAATGTAAGCCTGTCAAAAAAGGAAGCATATTGCAGTGTTGCTGATTCAAAAGTGCTCAGTGAGGACAATGAAGAGTTAATTGACTTAATTGAAATAGTTGGATCACCACCAGTAAGGATAAGGGAACAAGATAAAACTCTGATATGGATGAAGATAACTCTAAGTGTGTTGAGCTGGAAAGTATTTATGGTCCTGGTGAAAAAATGGATGAAGATAACTTGAATAGTTCTGACAAGGAGAACAAAGAAGTTTTGAATTTGACGGAACTAATCGGATCTTCACCTCTGGAGATAGGCGACAAAGGAAATAGTAGGTCTAAGAACATAGAAAAGACGAATGTCTCTGAACTCAAAGTAACTCAGGGCTTAAATGGTAAAATTAATAACGAAAAATCGGTTAAGGTGATGCCTAAGTTAGGATCAACTCGTCAATCAAATAGGATAAAAAACTCAACATCTGCAAAACAGAATGATTTTTTATGGTCAATGTAAACCAGAATGGTAGCAATAATTCTAATAAGATTTTCACACAAACTAAAGATTGTTCAAAAATTACCCAAGATGGAAAAATCAATTCATTAGTAAACAGCAAAAACCTTAGACAATTTTTAAAAATTTATCATCAAAACATTTGCGGTCTAGAATTTAAAATTGATGAGTTACTGGCTTCCTTGTATCCAGATCTACCAGATATCTTGTGTATATCTGAACATCATTATTATTATAAATAATATCCTCTCAAATTGTCAGTTTGGATTTAGGAAGAACACATCAACTATAAATGCAACTTACAAATTAACAAATGATATTGTTGGCCTTAAATAATAAAAGGAAAAGTGGTGGTATATTTTTTGACTTGGAGAAGGCTTTTGATTGTGTGAACCATGATATATTATTGGTTAAAATGAAATATTATGGTGTAAGCGGCGTGATGTATTCTCTGATTGAGTCATATTTAGAAAATAGATACCAAACGGTAAAATTTAACAATAAATTATCAAATTGGGGCAAAACTGATAAAGGTGTTCCTCAAGGATCGATTTTGGGACCGCTATTGTTTTTGATTTATGTAAATGACTTACCCTCCTTTATACAGTGTTCTGTCCCATCAAATACATCAGTTGTGCTATTTGCTGATGATANGCCTTTTTCCACTCAGTAATGTCTTACGGTTTGATTTTTTGGGGAAATAGAACTCTCAGTATGTGCGTTTTTAAATTGCAGAAGAGAGCTGTTCGAATAATGGTGGGAGCTGGAAACAGAGATTCATGTAAAAAAATCTTTAGCCAATTGAAAATATTACCACTGCCCTCTCGATATATATATTCTTTGATGATGTTTGTAGTTAATAATATGGATTTATTTGCAGAAAATTTAGATATATATACAACTGTAACAAGAAATAGTTCAAATTTGCATCTCCCCTTGTCAAATCTAACAGCATTTCACAAAGGTCCACAGTATTTTGGAATCAAAATTTATAATAGTCTTCCAAGCAAAATAAAACAGTTATCCAGAAACAAAAATCGATTCAAGAAAGCACTATTACAATTTCTCCATTTATATTCATTTTATGGTATTGATGAATTTTTTGATTACAGGGTTAAAAAGACTGATAATTGATTTTATTGGGATTATATACGTAAGTAATGAAAAGTTGAATTACAAATTTTATAATTTTAAACTTATGTTTACATAAATATTTTAACATGTATTATATTTTTTGTAATTATTATATTTGTTATATTGGACTGTTTGTCTATATCCTGAGTCTTATGACCTTGTAAAGGATTTTTGACATGTAAATAAACGATAATGATAATTAGTTCTCAACGAGCTCACATTTTGAATGACGTGTAACACTTTACTCAATTGGGGGAAGGGGGGGGTGTTTAAGTAGTTACCTGATTCAATAAAGTAAAGTCTTACTTAAAAGTAAAGGTATCCCTATAACAGGCCTTGGAGGCCCATAGGGTTGTGAGATGTTGAGGTTCCCACATTTTCTAGACAATCAGCTCATATATGGTGGTAAGGTTGCCAGCCCTGTGCATCAGCTGCCCTTTATCCCCAAGAATATTCCTGGTGCTCATTTTTTGTTAGAGGTTGAGTTGACTCTAGGGCCATAGTGAGGCTGGAAGGATTAGGTCAATTGAAAAAATCCAATGACCTCATCGGGATTCAATCCTGCGACCTTCCTGCTTGTAGCATAGTGCTTCAACAAGTCTTGGGTGATGAAATCATAAGTTACCTAAAACCTTGTGGTGAATTAGGCAATGTGATGCATGTTCACCTTTCTTCTGGTACATTTTGCAAGTTGGACCATTGACTTGTCCCAACTTTAAAAAGTGTCCTTCAGGTGATAACACCCTGTAAATAGTCCTGTCACCCATCTCGGCTAGTTCCTATTTGATTCTAACAGTTCCCTAATCCTTTTCTTACAGAGTCTCTGAAGAAAACCCTTCACCTGTTTGAGACCTAATATCGATTCCCACTGCTTTTTTACTTAATTGTTCGTCAAGTGCCTGGTGACCTTCTTGGAAACTCATGTTGAGATGACACGTCAGTTCAGGTGCTATACGTGTATGAACATACAAATCCCATTCTTGGGAAGTGGTCAGCAATTTTATTACCCTGTGACTCAGAACCCAGACCGGCTGAACTCTGTTATGCTCAGACAGTTTTATAAGGCATGATTACAGTCTCATAGCAGTTTAGAATTCATGCCGTAATTGTTAAGTTGCTTTAATCACTGCCAGACTGTCAGATTGATCAGATAAGTCTCTAATTTTATTATCTCCTATCTATATTTTCTACTGCACTTCTGCCTGGAATACTGTGGAGTACTGTCCAAGGCTAAGGAAAAAACATTAGGTTAGGTGCATGTTCTGATAGGTCTACTTACTGTAAGCAGGACTGCATACCTGGGGAGACAGCTCCAGAACAATGTATGAGTTGTCAAAATGAGCTAAGGAAAGGCTTATGTTGGGGAAGTGAGCCCAGTCCACCGGATCATTCCAGCAGTACATTTTCTGGAGAACCAAAAAGTCACTGGAAATAGGCACACTCAGATCCATAAGGGAAGAGTTTAACAGCTTCACCACCATGCTGAATACCTGAAGACAGAGTGGATAAGTGAGCAATAATAAGATTATATTTTGTTTTTTGAGACATAATGTGATGTAGATTGGTAGGAACCTGACTCCCTTTACCCTAAATATGGAGGCTACCAGATCCTTCCAAAATATTGGTACATTCCTACTAGACTACACAGCATCATATCTTAACACTTTGTGCTTTTAAACATGGCAGACCGGTGGCATATTATTATGACTTTAGGACACATTATGTTGAAACACACTATACCTTGCACTGGCGCCAGGCAGACGCAAGACTGGTGCGTGACAGACCTCCTGAATGTTTGCTTCATAGTCAGTTTTCCTTTCTCACTCCAAAAGAAAATGCCTTTGTTCATCTTCCAGCTGCATGTACCAGGCAGGAAGTTACTAGTGGAAAATGGATCAAGGTCGGAAGAGGTTGAGGTCCAAGCGTTTTCTCGGAGAACAAGAAATATCTGACTTGTTCTCTGATGAGCTATCTGACGTCCCTTGTGAGTCTGCTAGTGATAGTGACTCACAATCTGTTAGTGAGTGTGGCCACAGACAGTGAAAGCGACAGTAGCTCTGACGAAAGTGCGGGTAGCAACATTGCGGGGAGAGCCACATGGGGAAAAAGTAGACAAAACACCTGCTTTGGGACAGTTTACTGGAAATCCAGGGGTGAAGCAAATTCCATCAGACCCAACACAAATATCTGAAGTAGTGGAACTGTTTTTTGGAGATAGTTTCTTTGACACGCTATGCCAGGAAACTAACAGATACTATCTCCAACACCATGAACATTATGACAGAAGTTATAAGGCGTTGAAGTGGGTGGATGTCACTTCAGCAGAAATGAGAAAATTTTTTGCAATAATCTTTCTAATGGGCCATACAAGGAGGGATAATCTCAAAGAGTATTGGTCAACAGATCCATTTTTAGAAATTCCAATTTTCAGCAAACTAATGAGCCGTAAGAGATTTGAGCAAATTTGGTGGTGTTTGCATTTCAATGATAATGAACTGCAACCACAATCAACAAGCAGGCTTTTCAAAATTCAGCCCTTATTGAACTTTTTCATTCAGAAATTTCAGACAGTTTATAATCCAAACCAACAGCTGTCTTTGGACAAATCTGTGATTCCTTGGAGGGGAAGGTTTTGTATGTGAACATATAATCCTGGGAAACTTACAAAGTATGGCCTACTTGTTCGTGTAGTTACTGAAAGCACTTCAGGCTATATTGGAAATTTAGAAATTTATTCTGGTGAAGGAAAGAAATTACAAGAAACTATTCTTTCCATTTTGGAACCCTATCTTGATCAAAATTACCATGTCTATCAAGACAATTATTATAACAGTGTGGCAACTGCAGAACACCTATTTCGAGAAAAGTATGTGTTTGAGGAACAATTAGGGTGAACAGAGGCCTTCCTCAAGATCTGAAAGAGGAATGTAAATCCCTGAAACGTGGTGAAACAACATTCAGGAGGAAGGGGGATATTCTTCTTCAGTCCTGGAGGGATACTCATGTTGTGAATATGATTTCCACAATTCACAATTCGAGCATGGTTGATGTTCAAAGGAGACATGGACAGGTAAAGAAGCCTGTTTGAATTTCCGAGTATAATATGTTCATGAAGGGAGTTGATAGGGCCGATCAGTACTTGGCCTATTATTCTGTTCCTCAGAAAACAGTAAAGTGGACAAAGAAAGTTGCCTTGTGGCTTATAAATTGTGCCATTTTCAATTCATTTTTGGTTTTCAAAAATCTAAACCCTCATTCAAAATTGAAATACAAGGTATTTCTG
Source organism: Cryptotermes secundus (assembly GCF_002891405.2). Classification (NCBI taxonomy): domain Eukaryota; kingdom Metazoa; phylum Arthropoda; class Insecta; order Blattodea; family Kalotermitidae; genus Cryptotermes; species Cryptotermes secundus. The sequence continues at coordinate 197,159 of NW_019729938.1, read as the reverse complement.
CTGAATGTGGCAAAAGCCTGGGCTACAGACCACATGGTGGCGGCAGAACCAGCGGCAGACACAGTCTTAGTATGACCAGGGCCGTCTACTCCCACCCCACACAGGCCTCATTTTGAACCCCCTGGGCGACTCTCGGGTGATATGCGGAAACATACCCTTGTGAAAACTGTGAAGAGTGAATATGCCAAGGGGAAGCAGCCTTCTAGGCAATGCTGTGTTTGCACAGTACACAAAAAAAGGAGTATGACTGTCTACATGTGCAAGTTCTGTGTAATGCCACTTCACAAAGAGGAATGTTTCCAGAAATATCATTTTCTCAAGCATTTCTAGAAGCATTGGTAAGTGTTCTCCAAAAATTTTAGTACATAAAATTAATTAGGAGATTTTATATTAATTTTTAAAGTGAACAGTGCACAAGTTAGGGTAGTAGGTTTAAAAATGCCAGTCCCCAGGGTGATTTAAATATTTCAATTGCTGGTCTGCAAAGTGTTAATACTCATTGACATGAGAATATCCCACCAACTGAGGATTAACCTTGGACAGCACTGGGATATTCATATTGGCTGGCCACTGTTAGGTGACTTTACTTTCTCGTAATGGAAAAGAACTCTTTATGGGACAAACAATTTGTGGATGCAGACCATGACAAATATGGATGTACTAGTGTAACAGCAGCTGAAAATTTGGGAGCTAATAACAGACTATCAAGAATAATTAAGAAGCTGACAATATATCTGTTAATATCTGCATATGATAGTGCTAAAGCTATTCACTGAAATGGAATACAAGGTAAAATGCTTAATTTCAAAATTATTGACATATACTTTGTAATCCACCTCAAAAGAGAGAACAGATATATGTAAACAGTCTGTGGTTCCATCCCCGTACATGTGCAAGCTTGGGGGTGGGGGGAGAATGAAGTGCTGTTGCCAGTAAACACCGAAACATGTAGTCACAGACACACAGTGGTATGGGTATCAGTAGACCTAGCAGCAGAAGGAATCAACAAGTGAATCACTTTCAAAGCAGACTTCGGCAACATGCCTGTCAAGCATGTGACTTTATCAGCCAAAACTGTTTTGAGGCAGAGTGCATCGAGTGTTAATACCAGGAGTCACAAAACCATGGCAAGACTGTAATAGTAATAATACTTGAGACTATTAGCTCTTAAATAATACTATGGTACCAGAACCAGAAGGTTGGACATCACTAACTGCTAACCCCACTAACAGATGTGACCTTGAGCCAGTTTGAATACGTGGTGTGTTCAAAAAGTATCGAACCTTTGGTCGGCAGAAATACATTTATTGATTTGGAGGTACAAAACCCTAATCCCCTTCAAAGTAGTCTCCTTGGTAATGCACACACTTCTCCCAGCACTTCCGCCATTGTTGGAANGGAAACACTTCTGGAACGCGTCTTTTGGAATGGTGATCAGCTGGGCCGTCGCATTCCACATGATGTCTTCTCTTGACTCAAATGTGTTCCTTTCAGCAGCATTTTCAGCTTGGGAAATAGCCAAAAGTCAAACGGAGCCATGTCGGGGGAGTAGGGAGCCTGACGAACCACAGGGATGTTGTGTTTGGCGATGAAAGTCTGAATCAGATGCGCAGAATGGGCGGGTGTGTTATCATGATGGAGCTGCCAAGTTTTTGCTGCCCACAGATCCGGTCGTTTGCACCGCACAGCATCACGAAGGACCTCCTGGTAGTATTCCTTTGTGATGGTTTGGCCTTGTGCTGCATACTCATGATGCACAACCCCACGGGAGTCGAAGAAAACGGCCAACATGACCTTGACATTGCAGGGGACCTGCCGTGCTTTTTTGGCCTCGGGGATATTGGATGTTTCCACTGTGACGACTGCATCTTGGTTTCCAGGTCGTACCCATAAACCCACAACTCATCGCCTGTGATCACAGTGTTCAGAAAGTTGGGGTTACTATTTGCATTGTCCAGCATGTCCTGTGCAATTTCCAGATGGCGCTGATTCTGCTCCATTGTTAGCAGTTTTGGTACGAATTTCGCGGACACTCTCCTCATGCCCAAATCCTCGGTCAAAATTGAATGTACCGATCCAATGCTTACCCCTACCTCATTCACAAGTTCTTGGACTGTGATACGACGGTCCTCCATGACCAAAGTCCGCACTTGCTCAATGACATTCTCATTTCGGCTTGTTGAGGGTCTGCCTGAACGCGGTTCGCTGTCCACTGATGTGCGGCCATCTTTGAAGCGGTTGTACCACTCCTTTATCAGTGAGTTGCTCATGGCATCATCCCCGAAAGCCTGTTGAATCTTGCGAATGGTTTTCACTTGGGTATCGCGAAGCTTTTGGAAAAATTTGATGCAATATCACTGCTCATGTTGTTCCGTCATTTTACACCTTACTGGAATCCGACGAGAGCTCACTACACGTCCTCACTCATAGGCCGACTGCCAGCGACTGACGCTTTCTGTGGGTGGGAAAAAATTCACGACTGCGCATGACTGTCCCCTCCACATCTCCACCGAAGGGAGCCTCCCGCGCTTCATTGTTTTACGCGGGGAAAAAAGAAGGTTCAATACTTTTTGAACACACCACATATTAGCTCTTAACAACTGGAGTTCATGCAACGGAACTTTCTGTACAAACCTTTTTAATTCCTAGTTTACTGCTTGGCCAGAAACTCACTGTTCCATACGGAAATATCATTCTGGATATGGCACTGTCAAGACTGCCATGTCATAAATGGTAAGACATGTGTGTCACATGTAGCATCCCCCCCAAAAATTGTTGGGCGCACAAAATTCTGTTTCAAATAAACATTCTGATAAAATAAGTAACTAAATTACCAACAGAGCCTTAATTTATGGGTATATACAGAGTGTCCCAGGAGGAATGGACCAAACTTCGGGAGGGTGTTCCTTATGTTAAAGTATGCTGATATAACCCAAAACACCTATGTCCAAAGTTGAACGGTTACGGAGATAATGGCCCGAGAAAAGTGTGGTCTTCTTGCAGGTCCACGCACTGTGGACAGTCAGCTGTGACTGTTATCTGTTTGTACTTGAGTGTGGTGATGTCACACTAGCCGTGATCTCATGCGCAACCTAC
>NW_019729938.1:189252-194058 GCF_002891405.2 Cryptotermes secundus | reverse complement strand
CGAGTATTTCGTACTTCAATTTTATGGCTTTCCGTCACTCACAAGTTAGTTTGATGTTACGTACATTATTAACATTACAGAATCCACATATTCCTGCCAGTTTTAATATGTATTTTGTAATCAACAAGTGTGTAACACCGGTCAAAGTTTGACACTTCTCTGGCCATTATCTCCGTAACCGTTCAACTTTGGACATAGGTGTTTTGGGTTGTATCGGCATACTTTAACATAAGGAACACCCTCCCGAAGTTTGGTCCATTCCTCCTGGGACACCCTGTATATGTGCGGGTGAGAATAAAATTTATTTTGGCATGTGCAGAAACATAAATTTTAAATCCCCCAGTAATATTAGGTTTGTGTCCATAGAGAAATCTGTGCATAACAGTTTCTCATCCAGGAATATGGTATTTTATATCTCTCCTCAGTGCTACAGTGTAGTGACCATATGCAACTTGTTAACAATTGTATTAATATTGTCAAATGTAGGGGTGACTATACTTGTAGACAAGGTCTGAATTAGTGAATGGAAGTGACTTAATACATGATTCATAACTATAAGGAATTGCAGCACCACTGCTGATCTCCACAATTTACAAATCACCACAGCACCAATTAACCCTTCTTCCAGCCTGCTGTCTACACCAGCTGTTGTCTGGCAACGGCTTCTAACAGTGGAAATTCTTCAGCCTCATTCACTCGGGTCCTCTCTTCACAGCCTCCCATGCAGAACTAAAGTGAACTCACTCAGCTTCAAGTCTCCCAGTTATAATATCTCAGCACGGACCACATAGAAAACTTTCTTCTATCATGGTGTGTGTGTATGTTGGAGGTGCTACCTGGCAATGGTCACTATTTACAGAGTCATGCTTAGTACCGGGTCTATACACTACAGTATTTTGTGAACACACTGCTTGGCAAGCTGTAATGTGCACATGTATATGGCTGACAAGGTTACTAATATTTCCCATCCCTGGTCTACATTATACAGTGCTGAACAAAAAAAAAATACAGAATGAGCAGATATAGTGAGTTAGGAAGGATGTTGGAGAACATGAAGAATCATGTATCTGAAGGTAAAACATAAAGTTGTCCCTGTGCTCAACTAATTAAGCACTACACCATGAAGGAGTATGGGGGAGTGGATGTATAAATCCAGATTTTCTTAACCTTGGCACTAGTTGGTGGTGAGTGGTCAGATTCATGCCCTGGCCACTTTAGCCCCCAGGAAAGAGCACCGGGACCCATTGGATAGGTGGTCAGGTGGACCCTAGAGCTAGTCTAGCCCATAGACAGTCACTATACCAAGTCACCTTATCCCAGCTCCTGTATCTGAAGGTACCATGATGTAGAAAACCATAAAACAACTGTGACACCTTAGACACAACATGAACCACATTCAGAAGACCAAAAGAACAATACCATCCAGAGTCATACCTCAGTTGGTAACATGAGGCTAGTAGTGCCACTGTCTAGAATTGTCTTGTCTGTATTGAACTTGCGGCAAGGAAGGTCAATTGTCTGGTTACCAATGCTGATTCCAAGCAATAACAGTTCATAAAACCACTCTCTCACGATGGGTGACGTCCACAGCTCTGTTCTTTCTATCCCAGTTTCTGGAACACACAATGGCACACTCTGATGACGTAGAGACAGACTGGATTGGAGTTTGGGCAGTCATTAAGCCAAACCAAGCCTCTTACCTAATATCTCAAACAATCCCGTCTGTCTGTTTCCTCCATCCTGAGACCCACAGAGCTCTAGAGCAAAGGCAACACTCTGATGGTTCTTCAAATGCTGGATTGCCTGAAGCCATGACACAACACCGTGATCAGGTCGTGCAATCACAGGGTATGCTAACCCCAAAATACCCTGAAATCAACACAGTCTCCTGTGACAAATCATGTTTCTCAAGAAATCTTACAGTGCTGTACATCAAATTCTGGAGAGAAACATCTTTTGCAGGCAACTTCCTGTCACCTAAACAGTTCACATACTCTTGTGTATTCTTATTTATGAAATTATGTTTTAAAATACTGGCTGAAGTAACAGCAGCAGCCAGTTAGGACTGAATGATGATGCTGAGTAGTCAATGTTTGGTTACAAATAGGCTAGATAGGGATTTAACCCCGTGGTATGAAGAACTGCTTCAGAGAGAAGGCACCAGAACACACGGAAAGGGCTGTACATGACCCACAGGCTGCCGGCTTGACATGTATGCTTAATGACTGAGCTTCCCTAACTAAGAACATGAAATTCTTATATATGGATTTGTCCTCAATTCTCCGGTAGATAGTGATTCAATTATCACATAAAAACAGCACATTTCAGGTCAGACATTTGTATCATTGCCAGTACTATTACTGCCTGAATCCTGAGCAAACAACACACTTGCTGAAGAGTACAGTCCTCTGGATTGTAATGCCATATCTTTCAGACACAACCCAATGTTCAAATGAAACATCAGGCTCACCTGAAACTACAAGTTGCTAGAACCAAGAAGTCTCCACATTGAGAACCTCAAATCTGACAGTTACTGATTTTGTCAACATAGAGCAACTGTGTAACCGCACTCTCTGGACTCGTTGCGATGTCTTCGGTGGAAGCACCTCTTCTTCAACTGCTCTTCCTCACCCTCTCCTTCTCCTCTTGTTGATGATGCCACCTACCTTTTTATTTCATCTTAATTTATTTTCTCAGGGTTGGATTAAACTTCTCAGGGTTGATATGATTAACAAGGGTGAGGTTGTTGGGAGCGGTAGAGCCGAGTTCTCTGTCTCAAGGTCTTAACAGGTCACACTTAGAAAGGCAGGTAGGACACTTTTATGCAACACCCCCACACTTGAATTTCAGAGGTATTATTATTACTCTTGATCAGTTGCGACACTTTCATTTTACAATTTATCAACACTTGTTACTGTTCGACTGTTTGCCACATTCTAAATTTAGCTCGTCCTGTTTAATATTGTTATTATACTTCTGCCCGTGGTTTCACACTTCACAACAGATTATTACACTTTATCATTACAGCTTGTTACTACAAAGTTACTTCTGATCTAGATAGCCCCGTATGTGACTTCACGTCTGGTCCTTTCGAGTCCCGTTTCCGACTTCACGTCTGGTTCTTTCGACTCCCGGTTTTTGACTGACGCTGAAAAATGACACTTCCGTGGACATTCAATTCCTGGCTTTCACCAGCGTCCTTGTTCTGTCACATACTCAAATTTCCGTGATTGGTCAGTTTAAAATTTAGAGGTATTCTAATTAGACATTCCTCCAATCACTTTAACTCTTACAAAGGGGTGAAGAAATTCTGTCTTAACGAACTCCTGTCAAAAAAGTGACGAATGTGTACCGTGGCTTGGGTCGTAAACCCATAACCCTGCTAAAATATATAGCTTGTAGAAAATTGTCAACTAAAGAACTCACAAAGACTTCTGTAGCCTTTCTTTACGTAACTTTCTCTTAATAAATCTTCAACGGGTATCTTCCTGCTTTTGGTGTAAGCGTGGGAAGACTTAAATACAAGAATTGACCTAAGTCTCACTACACTTGTTCATGTCCTTACATTCAACAATTAAATTTAAAATTAATAACATAAATCATATTTAAATAGGCAGCACGGCACTGGAACGGTTACAACTGCTGATAGCTTGTAAAATACACCAGTTCTCTAATGTGAATAATTAAACTGACAACATAGTGTGCAGTCTCTCAACAACTGACACCTAAGCGAAGTGAAGCAAAAATAAGAACTGCCATGCAGTTAGTTCACATGATCATACAGACTCCAGCCGAACTCATACTACGTTAAATACCATCAAACATACAATTTCTGAACAGGAAATGAATGTAATATATGTAATATTATTTCATTTGTCACATCGACCTGTGGAATAACTTTCTGGTAAGTGATAAAATATTCATCATTAACTTTGGGCTCAAATTTTAATTAAAAATCTCCACAGCAAAGCCCATGCACTAGACAAAAAATCCCTGCAAAAGGAACTCTATGGCAATTCAAGCGGCATGGGAAAGTCACACCTGCCACTGGGAACCATTCATGTAGAAGTTGTGGGATGTTTTTATAACAGCAATGTCACATCTCACTTGTGGAGCAAGCAGGGACGGGAAGTACACCATATCATTTCCCAACTCTCCATCCCAGAAACCCTGCGTGTACAAGACAGAGACCTTCTTCTGGTGCGATGTGTATGTACTGGAACTGAAACACATTAAAATCAGACTTTTGAACCTGCCCTGTGCTCTGTGTTGTAAAGGATAACACAGGTCTGCAAAAAATATTTTTTTTTCAGCTGCATGGAATATTTTCGATAAACTTTATGTTTTCTAGGATGCTGAATCCAAAAATGACCTCAATTTCCCCCTATCACGTACCGTTTTTTTTTTGGAAAATAATAGGGGTTTACAATAAAAAATCATAACAGTGATGAAAAAATCACTAATTTTATTACATTGAACTAAACATATTATTTCTCATAATTAAACAAACAATTCCTTCACGATATATTTAACATTCAGTGTTCAGTCTTTTTGCCTGTGAAACCTTTTCGTCTTCTCTTTGATGCTCCTCCGAACACGCTTTCGCTTTCCATTTTCCATTTCCCACTTGATCATCCAGTAGTAGTCAGCTAGCATATTCGCATTCCATCTTCCTTGGTAGCGTCTTTCGATATCACGGACATCCTGATGAGATCGTTCACCCTGCTCTTCACTATAGGCTCCCAAGTTTTCGGGAAAATAGTCGACATGGGAGTGTAAGAAATGAACTTTTAAGCTCATCTTGCA